>NC_088345.1:11732500-11847500 GCF_036884655.1 Musa acuminata AAA Group
TATATATATATATATATATATATATATATATATATATATATATATATATATATATATATATATATATATATATATATATATATATATATATATATATATATATATATATATATATAACAATAAAAAGTGATAAAATATCAAAAATATAATAAGTAAAAAGAATGCGTATCATATCACACGTGTCATCACTGATGTGATTGACTTGTAGGGCACCTATGACTAGTTATTTTTAGAGATATACGATCTTCTTAGGTAACATAATTATCTTACACATGATTTTTAGTTTTGTGGGTTTTTGCGCACCAATCTTCACACAATGATGAACACTTTTTGGGAAATTTAGGATTTTTCTGTTATTTTACTGTGCATGTGATGTTGCCCCTAGATTTCCTATATTATTGACATTCTCATACCTTTTCCACTAGCCTCGAGTTAATGAAGGTTTCTCATCATTGAAGTTGACTATTTTACAAAGTAAAGGTTGAGCCACTAGCATCGATTACTGAGAAGTAGGCCAAGAGATTTGTATAGAAGAATTATTAGGATCGAAAATGACACTAAGAGGGGGGGGGTGAATTAGTGTTGTCGGAAACTTTTGATGATTCAAAAAATTTTGTTCGATGAAAATCGATATCGAGTGAGCTTGACTTAAAGTAAGTGTAAAGTAGAGTGAGCAACAAAATCAGTAAGCAATAAATGTAAACAGCAAAGGAAAAGAGCACACTAGATTTATAGTAGTTCGATCGTTGTGACCTACGTCCACTCCTAATTCCTCCTCCATCGAGGTCACCGACTTTCGCTATCGATCTTCTTTCAATATGTGAAGATCAACTATGCTATTACAACTCTTTCTCCTTTTCACAAGTTTAGGAGAAAACCTTTATAAGTCACTCATCCATCTCTTAAATAGAAATATAAACTTAGAACAAGATGAGGGAAACTCTCAAAGGATTCCAACAACGTTTTCTCACTTAGATCACAAGTTTTCATTCTTTTTTCTTGCTACCTCAAGTAGGAAAGAGTGAGGTATTTATAGATCTGAAATGACTTCAAAAATAAACCCAAAAAGTGTCACATCCCCGATTTCAAGGGTACTAGCGGTACTACCGCCTGCACCCCTGACAACTAACGGAACTACTGCCTAGTCTGGACGGTACTATTACTTAACATATGAGAGATCATGTGTACTGGCGGTAATACCACTTGACACCGCGGTACCACCGCCTGACATATTCTGGGAGACTATGCTTGGGCGGTACCACCACTTGACACTGACGATACTATCATCAAGTCTTTCGAAAGAAGTACATTTTATACATTTCTAGCTCATAGGCGATTCCACCACCTGACCTAACCCTAGGTCACTAAATGGGCCTCCTAATGAGCCCAGCTTAGTCCCAAATCAGGCCCAATAGGCCTCTAATTAAGTTAGTAAGGTTACACCAAAAACTAACTCAATTTATAACCTAACTATGATAATTAAGACCTAAACAATTACAAAACAAGAATCTAAGTTGTCCAACATGTGATTGGTTCATCCAAACTCCCAACGAACTTCTAGTGCATCGTTTGAACCATTGGCGTATTGCTTGATCAATCGGTATGTTGCTCCCGCAACGTCCGATTCTTTCGGCTTGATACTCGATCTCTGATTCCGGCCCAATGTCTAATTCTACTACTTTAATTATTTTATCTTTTCATGATCGAAGTTAGTCCTACATTACTTTTCTCAAAGCACATTATATCATAACTTCATCAATTGTGTTCATTATCAAAATCCGAGAATTAACAATCTCCTCCTTTTTTTTATGATGATAATCAATTGATGATAGAGTTTAAATTAAACTCCCATCATTAATATGTCATATCGAAATAAAGTAAACTTGAATTCAAAAAGAGTGATAACTTTTGAATCCAAGTCAAAACAATATTATTACATGTATAATTTGAAATCATCATAATTTCAAAACATTAAAGTACATCATATCATGCATGATTCAAATTTGAAATCATCATTATAACTTCTCCCCCTTTGTCAATAACAAAAAGGAGAAAAGTACAACTAGCATTTTTTTTAAATATGCAAGCTAGTAATTTAGCAAGTTTTATATTACTTTAAAATATACAAGCTTGTAAGTTTTTAATCACTTTAGAACATGTAAGCTAGCAAGTTTTTAAGTTGTGCAAGCTAGCACTTTTGGTTCTCTTGAGGTGTGCAAGCTAGCAATTTATGCTTTTCTTTTGAGATGTATAAGCTAGCAATTCTTTGCTTCTCTTGAGATGTGCAAGTTTAGTAATTTTACTTTTCTTTGGGATGTGCAAGCTAGTAAGTTTTTCTCTTTAAAATGTGCAAGCTAGCAAGTTTTCTTCTTTTTGAAGTGTGTAAGCTAACAATACTTTCTCCCCTCCTTTGTCATTATAAAAAAAGAAGGAAATAATACAATGTTGTAATTTTTTTTTTAAATCATGACCAAAAAAGATAAATTTAAATCAAGAGTGATGAGGTATACAATTCATGAATACAAGGGAGTATTATGAAATAAATAAATCATGACATGAAATATATTAATATCAAATCATAAATACCAAAAGATATGATTTATTTTGACAAATCTCCTCTTAAATAAAAAGAAATCTTAGGAGATAAAATAGTAAAAGATCTTCAAAAAAAATTTAAGTCATGAATTCCAAGAAATCAAGAGAAAAATCATTATTCATTTAGATAAATATTCTCTTTAATAAAATGTAAAAATCATATGAGAATAAAGAGTAAGGGATCTTATTCATACAAAGAAAATCTCAAAGTTATAATTCCGATAATTCAAGATCATGATATAGATAAAATTTCTCTTTAATAAATAATAAAAAAAATATAGGAGATCAAATAAGAGATTTTGATTCACAAAAAAAAATCTCAAGTATCAAATGAAAGATTTAGATAAAACTTATTTAAATTTATATCATCAAATCATCAAAATCACTTTCACAGTTCAAGAAATTAAAAAAAAATCACTTTTAAATAGATTAATTAATCTCTTAAAAGAAAACTTGCTAAAGACATTTTCAAGAAAAATATATTCTTTTTTTTATTTCAATTTGATTGATTTCATACAAGCATACCCTTTTTCTTTTATGCCAAATTCATACGTCACAAAAATCATCTCCTAGCTTTTTATTATAGAGATATCTATAAGAAAGATAGATTTGCTCTAGGTATCCATTTAACTTTAGATCCCTCATGGTTAAATCTACCTAAATCTTATCTTTTGGCATAAAGTCATTTATGGTTCCTTTAGGAACCCAAACTAATTTATGTGAACCATATTTTTTAAATGAACATTTATATATATAATGACAATGTCTATCACAAAAGTTACACTTAACCTTAGGGATAATATATAATGTGGGTCTTTTAACAAATATAGTTTGCTTGTATTGAGTGTTACTTACAAAGTTGATTCCTTTCTTTCTATGTATATGTCATTTATTAGCAAGAATCATGTTTAATGATTTGTTACCAATTTTAAATTTTTTTAAAGTTTGTTGTAATAACAGAATTTTCTTTTTGCATAAATCTAATTCTTCACATTAAGTACAAGAGGTTAACAAACAATTATCATGCTCATTTTTTAATTTTTTTTAAATTACTAGAGAGGGAACCATGATCTTTTTTTAACATTTTATATTTCTTACCAACTAATTTATAATCATCATATAAATCATGAAAAGCATTTAGTAATCCATTATAAGGTAAATGGGTTTCGGTTAGTCACTTACCTCATCATTGAGAGCCATCAATGCATAGTTCGCTACCTCGTCTTTGTTGGTTTGTTCCTCATCTTCGGATGCATTCAATTCGTCCCATGTCGCTTTGAGTACTTTCTTCTTTTTTTACAGCTTCTTCTTTAGTTGAGGACATTCGCTTTTGAAGTGCTCTGACCAATTGTATTCATGACAAATAATTGTGTCCTTTTTAAGTTCATTTTTAGATTCTTGTTTTATGAATTTTTTAAATTTTATTGTGAGGAGTTCAAACTCACCATCATCACTTAAACTATTGTTCAAGTGGTCTTCTTTTTTTCTCAGTGTCAAATTCTTCATGTTCATTAGAAGATTATTCTCATGTTCATCATGTGCCTTGCATGTCATTTCATATTTCATCAACAAACTTATGAGTTCTTCCATGAAAAATTGTTGAAGTCCTTTGTCTCTTATATTACAATTGCTTTTGAATCCTAGCTCTTTAGAAGGGATCTTAGAATCTTGTTTACAAGTTCAAGATTAGAAAAATATTTATCAAGAGCTTTCAAACCATTGACGATATTCGTAAAATAGGTGTATATGTCTCCAATGATTTCGCTTGGTTTCATTCGAAACAATTTAAAACTATGCATCAAAAGATTGATTTTAGATTCTTTAACTATATGTATACCTTCATGTGTAATTTCAAGAGTGTGCCAAATATCATGTGTAATTTCACAAGTTGAAATACGATTAAACTCATTTTTGTCCAAAGCACAAAACAAAACATTCATATCTTTAGCATTTAACAAAAATATTTTTTTTCTCAAAGTCATTCTATTCATTCATAGGTTTAGAGGGTTGTTAAAAATTACATTCGATAATATTTCATAAATCAAAGTTCATAAAAAACAAGAAAACTCTCATTCGTGTTTTGCAATACGTGTAGTCCGTCCCATTGAATATAGGAGGACGAGTAATAGAGTATCCTCCTAGATTATTGGTAAACGCCATTTAAACTCTCTTGGGTGTTAGACCAACCGTGAGTAACGTGACTTTGATACCAACTATTATGATCGAAAGCGACACTAGGAGGGGGTGGGGTGTGTGGTGGGTGAATTACTGTTGTCGGAAACTTTCGATGATTCAAAAATTTTCATTTAATAAAAACCGATATCGAGTGGGCTAGACTTAAAGTAAGTGTAAAGTGGAGTAACAACAAAATTAGTAAGCAATATATGTAAACAAGAAAGGGAAATAGCACACCAAATTTATAGTGGTTCGGTCGTCGTGATCTACGTCCACTCCAGATTCCTCCTCCATCAAAGCCACCGGCTTCCACTATCGATCTTTTTTCAATGGGCGAAAATCAACTACCATCTTACAATTCTTTCTTCTTTTCACAGATTTAGGAGAAAACCTTTACAAGTCACTCACCCCTCCCTTAAATAGAAATCTAAACTTAGAACAAGAGGAGGAGAACTCTCAAAGGATTACAATAGCATTTTCTTATTTAGATCACAAGTTTTTGTTCTCTTTTCTTGCTATCTAAAGCAAGAAAGAGTGAGGTATTTATAGGCCCCGAATGACTTCAAAAATAGAGCCAAAAAGTATTACATCGTCAGTTTCATGGGTACTGGCAGTACTATCACCAGTACCGAGTGGTACTATTGCCTACACCCTGTTAGGATTGAGTCGACACTAAGAGGGGGGGTGAATTAGTGCAGCGATAAAATCACGTTGATTCAGAAAATTTTATTTGATGAAAACGTATTGAAAAGAGTTTAACTTGAAAGCGTACGAAAGTGTAGTGAAAGTAAGAATTCAGTTTACAATATAAGGAAAAAGCATGAAAGAAATGCAAACCAGATTTTTATAATGGTTCGATCGTCGTGACCTACATCCACTCTCAATTCCTCTTCACTCGAGGCCACCGGCTTCCACTACCGATCTTCCTTCAATGGGCGAAGATCAACTATCCTTACACTATTTTCTTTTCACAGGTTTTGGAGACAACCATTACAAGCCTCTCTTTCTTAGACCTCACTTATTCCTTTAGACGAACTTCTAAATACTGGAAGAAGTGATCCTAAATCCTAAGAGACTTTCCCAACTTTTCAAGTATTCTTTCCCCCTTTTTTCAACTCAATTTTGTGCTCAATTCTTACTGCTCCATGCACGAATAGCTGGGGTATTTATAGACCCCAAATGGCTTCAAAATTGGAGCAAAAAAATGTCTCATCCCGGGTTTCTTGGGTCCTGACGCTACCACCGCCTGTGTTAAGTAGTACCACTACCTGCAACACTGACATTGGGTGATACCACTGCTTAGGAGACTGTGTTTGGATGGTACCACCGCCTAACAGTCTCGGAGATTGAGTCTAGGTGGTACCACCGCCGAAACTAGTGGTACCACCGCTTCACATAGTCTCGGAGACTGTGCCACCGATGGTTCCATTTGTTGGGTCACTATTTAGGCCTTTCACTTGGCCCTACACAACCCAAACTTAGGTCCAATTAGCCCCTAATTGAGTTGGCCCAATTCTAATCTAATTACACCTAAAACCTACTTTGATCTAGACAATTATTATAAAGTTTGAATCAAATATTATTCGGCATGTCATTGTTTCATCGACGCTTCATTCTTTAGCACATCGTCCTCTCTTGCGGCTTATTACCCAATCAACTAGTTGACCTCCGCAACTCTGATTTCCTTAGCGCAATTTCCGCTCTTCTTGGCCCGATGCCTGAACCCATGGCCCGAAACCTTTTGCCGATACGTTGACCAATCCTCCGGCTCGACATCCAATCTTCTAACATGTTCTACTCCGGCCCAACATGATTCTTCCTGCTTTAATTGTCTCTCCTTGATCAAAGCTTCCTGCGTCACTCAAAATGCAGATCAGATCATAAATACTATCAATTGGTTTCATTGGCAGTACTACCGCCCAGCGGTACTACCGCCTAACACATGGGAGACCATGTATACTAACGGTACTACTGCATGACACTAGTGGTACCACTGCTTGACACAGTTTGAGAGACTATGTCTGGGTGGTACCACTGCTTGACATCGGTGATACCACCGTCGGGTCGTCCTGAAGAAGTGCACTTCGTACTTTTTCAGCTCATAAGTGGTTCCACCGTCAGGTCTGGCGATGCCACCGCTTCACGTAATCCTGGGTAACTGAATAAGCCTCCCAATGAGCCCAACTCAACCCCAGATCAGGCCCAATGGGCCCCTAATTGAGTTAGTAGAGTTACACCCAAAATTAACTCAATTTATGACCTAACTACGATAATTAAGACAAACAATTATAAGATAAGAATCTAAGTTGTTTGACATGTCATCGGTTCATCCGAACTCTCGACGAACTTCCAGCGTATCATTCGAACCTTTGACGTATAGCTCGATCCATCGGCATGTTGACTCCCGCAATGTCCGATCTTAGTGCAACATTTGATTCTTCCGGCCCAATGCCCAATCTCTGAATTCGGCCAAACATCCGATTCTACTGCTTTAATTGTTTTGCTTTTTCATGATCGAAGTTAGTCCTACATTACTTTTCTCAAAGAACATTAGATCATAATTTCATCAATTGATTTCATCATCAAAATTCAAGATTCAACAAGAATGTCATCACCTGTTTCAAAATTCTAGGAGTCATAATCATCGATAATGAAACTCAATTCAATAATGTGAAGTTCAAGTAGTTCTATTAGTCCTATGGAGTTGAACTAAAGTTCAGCTCGGTAGCTCATCCTCAAACCAATTATCTCGTTGAGATCTTCAACCGAGTCATTTTTGAAGGGATAAAGAAGTAGATCGTTAGAGAAAAAGGCAATAGAGTGGATGAGTTATTAAGTATCTTGTGAGCCTCTCAGGTAACACCTAAGTTCGGGTCAGGAGAGTCACCATTTAGCTTTGCCTTCAACACTGAGGTTATCCTACCATAAAAGATAGTCTTTCCAACACCTTGGATTGAAAATTTTGATGAGAAAATCTTCAAATGACTTCGGGTTGGACTCGACCTCATTAGCAAGGTTAGAGTAGAAGCACACATAAGGGCACTGAGGTACAAAAATATTATGACCAAGTTTTACAACTAAGGTGTTTGCCCTTGAGAAGTTGAACTAGGGTACTTAGTGCTTTAAAAAGTAGAAGTCATTGACCCAATTAGATTCCAAGATAAGTTAGCCTCAAATTGGGAAGGACCCTATTAGGTTATCGAGTCGTCTTAGATGGAACCTATTACCTTGAATCAATAAAAGGGGTGGTGCTTCCAAGGATATTATATATTACAAACCTAAAGAACTACCCCTGAGGCGTCTCTTGGGATCGAGTTGGAGTGATCGTGCCTTGCGCGTGAAGCAATGGTCTATCATGTCTTTGGTTTTAATTATTAAAAAAAAGTGTTAAGGAACACCTTTGGGTCGGATCCGAAGATATGCTAATTAATGAAGGGACAACTTTAAAAGTGCAAGGATGCCCAATGTATGGAGATTACCTTATAAAGTATAAAGAAAACCATTGTGACAGGAGACACGAGATGAAATATACTTGAGACGCATGAGTTGAGAAAACTCAACCCACATGTGAAACTCATTACGTTGGGAGGCACAAAATGAAATATGTTTGAGACACGTGAGTTAGGAAAGCCCAATCTATATGAGAAGAAACTTGTCATAGTGTGAGGTATAAATAAATAAATACCTAAGATGCATGGGTCGAGAAAACCCAACCCCACGGAAAGAAACTCATCACAATGGGAGGCACAAATAAAAATATGTCTATGGTGCATAGGTCAGGAAAATCTGACCCGACGAGAAGAAATACACCATAACGAGAGGCATAAATAAAAATGTGCTCGAGGTGTGTTGGTTGAGAAAACCCAACTCTACGAGAAGAAACCAACCATGATAAGAATTAAAAAGATAAAATGTGTCCAAGATGCGTGAGTTAGGAAAACCCGACTTACGTAAGAAGAAACTTGCTATGGTGGGAGGCATAAATGAAAAAGTGTCTTGGGTGCATGGGTTGGGAAAACTCGACCCCACTAGTAGAATCCCGCTATGGAGAGAGACACAAATGAAAATATGTTTGAGATGCATAGGTCAAGAAAACCCGACCTCACGAGAAAAAACCCGTCACTATATGAGGCGCAAATAAAAATGTACCCGAAGTGCATGGGTCGAGAAAACCCAATCCCATAAGAAGAAACCTATCACGTGAGAAGTACAAATAAAAATATGCCAAAAATGCGTAGACCGAAAAAACCTGACCCCACGAGAAAAAACCAATCATGACCTAAGGAACAAATAAAATGGTGCTTTAACATTCATGGGTTCAAGGAGGACCCCCTTAAAAATACACCCGAGGTGCTCGAGAAGAGGCCAGAGGGGGTCGGGTGCGACGCTGATCTCCACCTCTTCCAGAGGTGAGGAGTTCTGGCACGATGCTGACCCCCACTTCTTCCTGAGGTGAGGAGGTCTAGTGCGATGCCCCACCCCTATGTTCCTTCCCAAGGTGATGAGGTCAGGCATGGCGCCGACCCCTATTTCTTCAGGAAATTGAGTACGACACCAACCTTTGTTTCTTCTTGAGCTGAGGAGGCACCAACCTCCACCTCTTCCCAAGGTGAGGAGGTCTAGCGTAGCATTGACCTCTATTACTTCCTAACAAGAGCAAGATCTACATGCCATAGGAAGAGTCAAGGTTGACTCCTCTAGTGGCTAGCCTCGACGACAAGCGAAAGAAGGGATCCTCCCATAGCCCCTCTTGGTGATGAGTAGAGGAGCCTGCCTCGACTCCTCTCGTAGCTCGTCATGGTGATTAGCAAAAAGTGAGAAGGGGCAGGTCATTGACCTAGGATCCTTACAACATCCATGTTGTAGCCCTATGTAGGTCTCTCAATTATCCCATAACGAACTTATCATCTGATGTGGGTTCCTCGATAATGAGTAGACGAGATGCTCTCTCACTCTTCTCATAGCCACCTTGGTGACAGACGGTAGAGGAGCATTTCTTGGCTCCTATAACAAGTCAGTTGAGAATAATAAGCTTCATCTACTTGAAATTGGTTTCACGATAAATCAAGCAGGTGACCATCATTCAGTCTTCTATATCAACACACAACAAGATTGAGCGACGATGAGATTCATAGCATTTTCACTATAAATCAACGATCAACCAATGACTCAATGAGGACTTCACAATATCTCTTCTACAAATCGGGTGGTGATATGGGCAAAGATCAGGTTGAGGCGGTCACCTCAACAACAACAACAACCAGAGGAGCCCACCTTTGACTCCTCTCATAGCCAGCCTTGACAAGTGAACGCACCACGACCTTCAAGCGCCTCCAGGTAGAACAAGAGGCAGAGGTCGACGATGACCCACGTCCCACCTCCCACCTCCCGATATAGGTACCACAGTGCAGCTATAGCACGATGTACGCAATTTTTGGGCCATGCATCCTACTTTATTAAAGGGTAGCTAAGAAATAATTCCAATCGAAACCGTCCTTGCATTCGATGCTTAAAGAAGCCCACGACTCTCACAACCCATGTGGAAAGCAAATCAATACACACGCACATGCAAATTAGATCAGATGGCAAGTGCTAAAAAACAATTCGGAAAGAATAAAATTCCAACTGCCGCTCGAATATTTATAGAATAAATGCTGCCAGGATAGAGAAATAAATTATGTCTTGAGTTAGATTCAGGGAAACATCAGGTATCCGTAACAATCAAATGAATCTGCTTTGTCTGCCATACTTAAGCCAAAATTGACAAGAAAAATAAGTAAAAAGGAAATTAGATAACTAAAGATGGATGAAACACTGGAATAAGTCAAGACTGAAAACCCACATCAATACTCCTGAATGACAAACATTTCGATTCTTATCAAACTGAAGTAACCCTAAAAGAAAATTACAGATTCAATAACCAGTAAAAACCAAGCAAAACTCAGCCAAATGGTTGTTACCAGAATGATGCAAAAAAGATAGCAACAGTAAAGTTACATATTTCTACAGATGAGATAAAAACAAATCAGATATTTTACAGGAAGCTATGATTCAGAGACAAAAGAATGGACCTCTGCTAGCAGCTATGGAGGGTTTATTTCTCTTGTTGCCTTTGCAGCAGGACATCATCAGAATTTTACTGGTGTGATAACATAATCATCAAGGAATTAGTGAAGATCTGTTGACGGAAGATCCATGATTCCTACTGACTGGTAGGAGCACGTAAACCTCGTGGACCACCTGCTTACAAACTTCCCCTTTATCCCTGTCTATTGCATAACACACATAGATGGTATCGATGACATTGTCCAGCACATGAACGAAATACCCTAGAACCACAATGAGCAGAAGCCATGCGAAAGCAGCCACAAAGTACATCTCCATGCCAAGAGCACTGATACCCCTTAGAATAGCACAGACCTATTTCAATAAACAAAAAAAATAGTGATCAGAAAGGAAAACAGGCACATTTAACTCCAAACAAACTAATCTCATGGAGCATAGTTATCGAAGATATGGTCTTGGAACAACTTCCAAAAGTCATGCTAGTGAGCCAAATTCACCAAAAGGATTATAGTTCATGTGTAATCACTCTACGTTTGATCAGAGCACAAAGGATTCGTGCCAGACCATGCGAACCATTGGCATCTTGGGGTAAGTAAATGGGTAATGCTGTGAATTAATCAATGACAAGACAACCAGCCACCTCCAACAATATGGCACATGTTGCTAGTGATGGATCCTCACGGCTTCTCAATTCAGATTTAGTATAATAAGACATGAGATCTTAGTTCCCTTCAAAAATAATTTTACTATGATTGAAGCTATTCACACAGTTGCTTTCACATCTTTAGGCACTAATGAGAGTTTGAGGTGTCATTGTTCTTCTCAAATATCAAAGGATCATAATCTGTAGAATAATGCATGTCATGTTCTCCAAGTATCTTCCATGATGACAGTAACTCAAAAGATCTTGCATAATTTACCGAGTAAATGCATATAGCTCCTAAAAGGGGAGTAACCAGTCAAGCTTGAATTACCTTTCTGGCCGAACAAAAAAATGTAGAAGAGAAGCCCAAAATGAATACTGAAACTATAAATTATGAAAAAAAATTGTAAAACAAAAAACATGATCAGAATAAAAAGAAATTTTTGAATTTTCAAAAGGAAGACCTGAGTAAAGCATATGCTTTTGTCATAAGAATTAATAACACCTTAAGCAGGCAACTTTTAGCTGAAATGACTAATGGAGAAACAACAAGATAGACTAGAATCTCATGTGGGCCGAATCCAATAATATCAAATTTCCTTCTGGAACATGGCATGTGATACAGCAAGAGCCAGCACAATGAGACAATGGCACCATAAAAGATGATAGTCTCCAATGAAGGATAAATGTTAAGATTGTTGATCTATTAGCAGTGGCATACGTTATTAGATCAGATAATGTAAATACCAAAGAAGACTCGTTTTATTGTCTCTGTATCAGTGGGACTTGCTGTAGTAATATAAAAGTATATTATAGATCAAAATTTTAAATTGCTGTAATTTGTATGCTGGAAACTTACACTGTATTGACCATTATTGGTTAGAATTCTCTTGATTATTAACTGTAGATCAGGATACACAAGGTAACCTGGTGAAAATTAGGCATAAGTCCCACCCATTTCTAGAAAACAAGTTAATTAGGCATCAAGCGCATCATTAAAATATATTCTAATTTAGACAAAGATTGGGCTTGCAAAGTTATGGAACCCCTCTGAAGGGGGAAAAACAGATCCCCACAAGCAAACACACATATGACACATGGATGAAGAAAGTTGCCATATCATCACCAAACAATAGATATGATTATTCTCTGAAACAATGATGTAAGGAAGCAACCCAGTGCACAAAGCTTCTGCCAATCACAGCCTTACCCCTGCAAGCAAGGAGGCTTTTTCTGCAAACAACTGATGGTGTTCATCCTAAATAAGAAAAACAAGACAAATGGTTGAGCCATTGTAATTATACTTTAATGCTTGCAAGCTAAGTCATGTAAACTCCATCTTGATGAGAATTATTAACATATTAGTCCATGTAATGCAATATAATGGCATTCCAATGCTTGCAAACTAAGACATGTAGACTCCATCTAGATTAGAATTATTGACATATATAGTCCATGTAATGCTTTCCAATAGCAGTATTGATGGCCAAGTGTGCAGGTGGAAACTTTTTAACGAGGCAATAATGCTCATGTTCAGACCGGGCTTCAAATCAAATTAATGAAATAGGAAATCTAGGGACGATCATGGTGGTTTGGCTGGCATGAACCTCTTCCATGCTGTTGCCTTCTTTCAATTTTTATAATCTTATTGCTAGTTTTAGCATTTGCTGTATGAAGTTAAAGCGACAGCAAGAACACTTGAAATCCCAAATTGCTAGAAATGATGCAAATTAATTTATCGATTTGTTTTGGTGTTTGCAAAGAGAAGTGCAAAATCATAAATCAATGGATTAGCAAGTCATGGTGGGCTTGTACTTACAGCTATAGCATAAAATGCTGAGAGGACGAAAATTATTCCAATCAGTATACGTGTGGAGACAGTCTCAACAAAAACAGCAGAGAGGAGATTCCTTCTTAGAAGCTCATATGTCATCGTAGCAGCTGAACAGTAGCCTTCACCAGTTATTGCAGCAAAAATTATGGTAAATTTGTTGACAAAGTCAATCGCTGCCAGCACGAAATTGGCACAGCACTTGAGAATTAGGTTTATGAAACCTCGAGCTCCTTCATCTTGCTTTCCACTATCTACAATAGCACGAACAACACGTACAACACCCACTGTCATTCCTGAAAAACAGACTGTGCCAAATGATGGACCGAAAGCATTCCTGCATACGTATGCAAAAAAGCATTCAGGAAGATTAAGACCTCATTCAGGAAGATGAAGACAAAGGGTAGCAAGATATTACCCAAATCGAAAAAGATAATGAACTTCTTACAACTAAAAGACATAGTAACTTCATGGCTAATAGCATTTCCATATTTCAGATAAAAGCATTCAGGTTAACCAAAAATACAAGAAGATTTTTAAAAGGCTAGAGTTGCTCCTAAGCATCTGAAACGAAATCACCATTACTACTACGGAATACAAATCGACTGATACTTGCAGTGGTTACAGAAAGCTTCCAGGTAGTCATCAAAAGATGGGCAACAGATAAATGATCAGAATATGAATCAGATCCAAAATATGGCTAATCAACAGCAAAAGATGAAGCAGATATTCGAACAGAATCGGACCTCAATGAACTCCTTATGCTTTTAGTAGGCCTCGATTCCTCCTTGTTGAAGTACCACTGTGCAACAGTGCCACTAATCACGTACACCTTCGCCTCCATCAACGTCGCGGCAGACCAAATCATTGTTATGATGGCGATAGCAAAATAAGCAGGCACCCAACTCTCCTGCTTCCACACGCACTTGTAATACTCCTTGCTTGTCCCCTCGACCTCCCTCGGCACCACCCTCCCGTTCCAGGTCGAGAACACCAGGAACACGATAATTGGCGAAAAGTAAGCAAGCAGCCCGATCCCCAGTAATGGAAGGACGGCAAGAAGCCCGATGTTGCTCGCGAGCGCCGTCGCTGCGACTCGCACGATCTGGATTGTGAGCTCGATGCGGTGCAAGTTGGCGACGATAATCCACAGGAAAATCCCGATGAGCAGGAAGACGAAAACGAGGACGATGATGCGGTAGGCGAGAGGGAAGGCGTGGCGGCAGTCATGGCCGACGGCGCATGCGACGAACCAGTAGACGTTGAGGAAGGAGGGTATGACGATGAAGAAGGGGATGGAAGCGTAGACCACCTGCTTGGCGTAATGTCGGAGGAGCCATAGGACAGCTAGGGCGATGGGGCCAGCGAGGAGAAGCGTGACGACGAGGGTCCAGATGAGATCCTTTAAGAAAGTGGAAGAAGAAGAGGAGGAGAAGGAATTGGAGGAGGGGAGAACGCAGGAGGAGGTGGAGCGGTCGTAAACGAAGGAGGATGCGTGGGAGGCAGCGGGGTTGCGGCGGGCGACGGCGGCGATGCCGAGGGCAAAGGTGGCGAGGGAGAGGAGGAGGAAGAGGAGGAGTGCCGGGAGGTCACGGATCGGCCGGCGGCCGTGGTGGTAGGATATCGGGGGATAGGAGTCCTCGTCGGGAGACGGAGGAGAAGAGGCAGAGGGGTCGACGAGATCGGCGGCGGGTGGGAGGAGGAGGGGCTGAGCCGCGGCGGCGAAGGGGTCTTGAGCCACGGAAGGCTGGGCTTCGTCACGGCTGCCCATCGGGCGGTTGGGCAGGGTGTGGGGCGGGGGCGCGCGGGGTGGAGGAGGGAGGTGTAGGCCGGGAAGTGGCGGAGCGAAGAGCGAAAGGTCAGGGTTACAGAGGAAAGGCGACGGTGGAGGGAAGCGAAATGACCAAAACGAGCACGCGTGGGGATAAATACGACGGGTATTTTTGTACATTCAAAAAGGAATTATATTCTTCTTTACTGGAAGTCGGTTGACTGCTACTGACGTTTGATGGGCGGAGGTTTGGATGCATTCGGTGGCGCTGAGGTGACGATAAGATAGGAGGGTTGTGTTCGGGGCTCCGAATGGGCAGGTGGAGGTTTGACGAAAGCGTTAGTGGACCCGCGTCGTTGTTTACCGATTAAACATTCGCAATTTACCCACCGCTGCGTTACCCGTACCACGTACCTACCTTGCAATCGAGGCTACGGATGGGCCCACACCTACCTACGGACGGCCACATAGTCGCCAAAGGGATTGGATACGTTTGGGGACATAACGCTGGGACGTGTTACCAACTCGAAAAGGATAAAATGGGAAGCATAAATGGTGGAAGGCAACAAGGAATATAGAATGGTATCTTCGGGATCACATCGAGATAATTTAAGTCGTCAAATTCTTTCTGCCAATTTTTTTATTATTATTTATAACAATTGTTATAATTTTTTAATTAATCGAAGTTAGATATCGATTTGGATTCAATTGATTTTCTTTCGAATTAAACTTAAGATAAACTCTTCTAAGGATATTTGAATCTTACAAAAATTATGTCAAGACATCAAATGTATTCTATGTTTTAAGACGTACATGTAAATCTTCCATTATAAATGAACGTTTAGAATCGTTGTGTCTGTACAACTCTTGTGATAATGGGGCATGGGATTCAACTGTAATTACAATTACTAAAGCTAGCTAGATTCACTCTGTAGAAAATATGTGTGATGTTTGAGGTGGCAATGAGTGATCGATTGGGCAATTTCATAGTGTCAACTACGTTATATTGACTAGTTAGTTTGCCACATGGAACTAATATATCCTTAATGTGGGATCGATGTGAAGTATGATGATCGGTTACATGGGATTGATGTGTCCTCCATATGAGATCGACGTGTTAATAACGTGGAGTTAGCTTATCAGACATACGACCCTAACATATCGACCAAATCACTCATTCGTGTCGATCACATGGAGCATAGGCATTGAGATGGAGCTGACGTGTCGTGTGTGACATTAACATATCGACCACGTCATTTTCATTACAACAACAATCATACTAAAAGAAATAAATATCATGTTTGGTTTAAGATTAAGAACAATTAGGTTGACAATTATTGATTCAACCATCAAACTTTTTTTTTTTTGGTTGAAGACTAACTTTTTTAATCCGAGCGAATGATAGTACAATATAAAATAACCCATCTTCTCTAATGTATTAATTATTTAAATTACTAATTTTAAATATGAATAATAACTACAGTGAACTTTGTCAACTTACTGCATACCATAAAAAAAAAAAAGAGATAATACATAATTGTATCATGAATATATATCACCACCAAATCAAAAAGTCTTCTATCAAAACATGAATATTTTTTTATAATTATATATATTCTTAAAATCTTCTCCCAAAATGTTGTTATTCTTTTGATGTCATAAAAGTCTTTTAATGCTCTAAAAGGAACCTCCTAGTACAACAAAAATATATTTTTGGCTCTAAAAGCATCCTTAGATTGTGTTCTAATCTTAATCGCTCGTTTATTCCGGTGAAGCTAACAAGCTCTTGCATCGTCTTTGGTCAAAGAAAATTTGATTTGAGCGTTAATCACATAAACTTATCCTCTTAAAGTCAACTTACATAATAATTTAACTCAATTCATCAACTCATTATTTTGTTGTAGATTTCTTGCAATATATATGTGCACTAAGAACACAAGTTTTTCTACTCTTAATATTTAATTTCCTATGCCATGTGATCCAAACCTAAGTTTCTTTCCTGTCAACTATTCCAAATGTGTACATCGGCATATGCTCCTCGTTTTGATCTCTGTCTATCATCGTCTAATTTATACAGTCGACTTGTACTACAGTACAAAATCACCTATTTTCTTGCATATGTTTGACTGCATATTCCCATCCATAATCCATCATAAACATCATAACAATTCTAAAGCTGAGAGAATGATTTATATTTATTGACTTTATCTTTGCCACACAGACACAGAAAAAATTGACAGCCTGGTCAACGCCACAGTAGCATCCCATGTGTTTGCCACACAACATCTTACATTATGGGAAATCGACAGGTCTAGTACAGCTCTTCTTGGAGAGACTTCACCGGAAGTCCGTTCTCAACCCAGGCGGCAAAACCTCCTCCCATGTTCTTCACATTCTTGAAACCCTGCAGCAAAAGTCAACCAACAAATAACCCTAACTCGATAAGATTGTATGCCATAACACGCATCTGATAAGGGAAATGAATGAAAACAATAACTAGTTAGAACATGTGAAGTTGCATTCTGGGCTCAGCATATGTATTGTAGAAATGGTTTAACATGACTCTGCATAATTATAGTGCTCAAATTGAGGCTCTTGCCATCATCTGCAATGGAATTAAATTTCATGAATTATCACTACTGTTTATCTCTGGGCAACCTTCTTCAACTAGATATTGTAGTAGATTCTTTTGTCTGCAAGCTCTCTTCTTTGGTACACTTGCACCTTTTTCTTCTGCTGCTTTCATTATAATGAACAGTTCTGATATGATACCTCAACTAAACATAAACATAACCACATTTATACTGGTCGATCAGGCTTATCCAACTTGCAGAACCAAGATGAGAGCTTCTTACGGATTTGAGAAGCTCCTCAGTTGCTGTGATAGATCGAGATCCACTTTGACATCCCTTCCGGATACAAGAGGTTAACAATGAAAGAGATCAGCTTGCGAATTTGGCAAGGAGGAAGAATGCATGGAAAGAGAGAGCAAACTGAAGAAGCTGTAAGGAGGAATTACCACGAGTATGTGATCATCCTTGTTACAGGTCAACGACACTTGTTCCAAAAAGTCAGGGTTCTTCTTCTTCTTCCCTGATCAAAGAGGATCGATATTACTTGAGCACGTAAGACACAATCCTACGAGGCAAGAAGAGAGGAAACGGAGACCGAAGCTCGCCTTGTGGGGTGAAGAACACGTAAGGAACATTGATGGCGTTCTGCAGATGGCCCCGCTTGAACTCCTCTGGCGTCCTACGACGTCAACATGCAAACATACATCGGCAAATGCGCAAACAGCTGGCACGCATACGAATAAGGTCAGGCGTCGAACTAAGGGCAGAGGTCGTCGGGTGCACGCACCTGACGTCCAAGTACTTGTGGCCGGCGTGCACGTCGACGGTCACTGCTGCTTCCGAGCTGAAAGCAAAGAGGATGAACAGAGAGAGAGAGATAGAGAGAGAGGAGGGGACGTATGGTACCACGTACCTCGCGATTGATGCCATTGGAGGAGGGAGCGAGGAGGAACGACTGTGCGCAGACGGTGGAATGCTTTCGGGCTTGAGCGTATTTATGGACACGCGGTCGCGGGTGCGAGCTAACGCAAACGAGGCCGCCCCCCGCCCTTTGGATTCACCAAGAGCTTGGCGTGTGTCGACGTGGGGCTTAAGATTTGACGACGCGACGGCCATCGTTCGCCCCTAAAAATTGAAGGCCGGTTTGACGTCAGGGATTGCGTTGCAAGTGGAGGAAATTAGTCATATTAAGAGTAATTAATTATAATTTTTGTTATAAATATAACTACGTAATTATCTCGACCATAATATGTTCGAGATTGACGTATCGGATCGACGAATTCTCTTTATGAAGGTGGGGGTTTCATGTCGCGTGGACCAAATTGGTCGAGTTGCAGTAATATAATAATTTGGTCGATACAATGTATGTATATTCAACAAATACTGGTTCTAATAAGTATTGTGGGAACAATTAGCAAGTGACTCCAACCAACTATGGGTGAATTGATTCTTCATGAAGTCAATTATAGACATATGTAGTTGGTCCTACGTGTCCTGTATTGTAAGTGGGACACCACCACATTAAGATGACGGTGGAGATTAGTCCCAACTCGCTCAAGCGGATAATGATGGAAATAGTTGAAACTTGAAAGCCAACGTTATTAAGCATCGAATAATAGAAGTTGGAATTAAAACCGAATCGGTCTCATCGGTTTAGAATCAAGCTTGGATGGTTTGGTTCGATTCTAATCAAATCAATTGCGTAGAATCAGAATCGAAATCGAAATCAAAATTATCTAAATTAAAAAAAAACTAATAATCAAAATTGACTATTTTCAATTGGTAAATATAAAACATGTAAGAAATATAAAAATTATAATTTCACATTTGTGTATATTATGATCTTTTATCATAATCAATTTTATTGGTGTGCCAAAAAGTGAAATATAGAAAAATCCAAAGGGTGGCCACGAAGATTCTTGAACTGCGTTAATACTCTGCACCACTTCTTCAAGTAGGAAGTTAAAAGGACCTCTCTGGACTAGGTCAGGAAAGCTGGGTGATACAATAATACCACATCAGAAAGATGAAATAAGAAAATGAGAAATTTTAGCTGCAAACGATCATCTATAATGATATTTGGTTTCAGGATTCAATACTGTGTAGTGATTGAAAATTTCAACCATAAATTTCAGTGATGGAATTTGGTAACTTTGCTGCATCTCAGAACATCATCAAAATAAGACTATATTTAATTGAACAATGCTTACATAACAATAAGCAATCAACTGTGGTGAACACATGAATGATGATGGAAGCATCAAAATGGGAGAAAACATCTTCAGATATGCAGTACAAGCTTGAGTGGATATCCTACTTGGATTGCAGTTTTATCAGCATTTGACTCTTATCAACAACCGAAATGAGTAGGAAAGGGAAGCCATGCAAGTTCTCTGTTGTATGATTAGAACAGCTGATGTAATCATACAACATAATACTTGCATGCACAGGAGACACAAAAGATGATCAGCTAGACTTGGCTTTACAGAGTCAATAAATATGTAACTTGCATGTCAAAATTTTCTATCGATGTCGGCTCGTATTTTTCTAATTGTCATTCACCATTGTCTTCTTCTCCACAAATAAAATTGCAGGAGATTTGTGTCCTACATGCTATCCCCACCATGTCCCACATCTGACATAAGGCAACTTGGCACAGAACTTTCACATCTCCTTCTCGGTTGCCTCTATCATTGTTGTTTCTTCTCTTGCACCTGGTCCATGTGCACTACCAAGTTTGGCCATCAGATATAACCTACAATTATTTCGGGCCATCATCTAGAAGCTTAGAAACTTTCAATGCCCCCAATTAGGAGAGGTTGATGGATTACCCACTACACATCCACATCTAAAATAAAAGAGACCGAGGTCACTGCCAATTCTTATCAACATTGCAACCCAAAGTCACTCCACTCAACAGAGACCTGAAGCAAAAGTAGTCCCCACTTCACCCTCCCAACAACTATGGTTATGTTGGTTTGTGCTCAAGTCCAACATGTGTTGATAATGATATGCCAAGTCTCCAAATCAATGCTCTGAGGTCCTGCCTCATCTTGTTAGCTCCCTTTTCTTTTTTTTTTTTGTTCTCTGAGGTCCAAGGACTGGGCAGTACTGTTGACAGTGCTTATTTATCATCCTTCTCTCTCCCAAAGTGAGGATATTGCTCCTCCTCCCTCCACTCTCCGCCTCATCGTCCTCCACAATTTGTTCCACCTCATCATCATCCACAACTTGTTCTAGAATAGGCCTTCTCTTCCATTATCTTCCTCCTTCCTGTTGGTAACCAAACAAATAGAATAGAACTTAAGACTTTAATTGCATCCTTCCAACTACCAACAGTGATGTTCAAATTTATGAAGACATGGTCAAAGAATAACAGAGGTGCCATGAGGATGAAAGGTATTCTACAGCCAACAAAGGATTAAATGATTTGCATCCTTACTGCAGCTAATAAAATTCCAACTTCTATTATCGTCTATCTATTTACTCCAAGGTTATTTCTGATGTCATAAAATATATTAGAATCTAATACCATATTTGTCTCCTAGTATTTCAGTTTTCAGAAAGTTTTTTTTAAGCTGAAGTTGTGGAGCTTATACCAATTTTCAGAATTTTCGCTTGAGTGGGCGCTATTCCCTTATGAAATATTAGTAGGTCTATGAGCATTCACTCTTGAACTTTTTATTTTGGAAGAATGGACCTGTGACTATGATTGTAATAATAAATTTTAATTTTCAAAAATATTAAATTGACAACTGTTCATGTTAGATATTAAACTAATTTGCAAAAAATAGTCACTTCTTTATCTCTTTTGTCTCTATACTAAAAGCATATATCACATAGAATTTATGAACAGATTTCAACATTGTATCAATTGGTATCCAATTATTAACTACTTTTGAAAACTTATATGCAACTTTCGCATCAGAACTGAACTCAAAGGGACAATGATGTCAATCTTACAAATGAAAGAAAATTCTATATTACAACATTAATTATCCCCTCGAGTAGATAGGCACTACCCTCGATGCAGATTTGTTGACAAAGCTAACACATGATGTGATCATCCACAACAAATCCAATGACTACTACCTATGTCATCATAATTTAGTGCTACTCTTTATTTTCAGTGGATGCTACCTGTATGTTGGGTAAATTCAGCCCATGGTGGAAAGAATCAATACCTGAAAGAATCAATAAGAAGGAATCAATCTCGAACCTCATATTCATTCATTTGTTTTGATAAATTAAAGTAAACAGTGAGAATTTCACATCACATATATAAATTTGCTTCGCTCACTGAATGATTTTTTTTCAGTGAACACCTCCCTTCAAGTTAATGATCTTATCTCTCATAACTTAAACATAAAACTGGAGCAGATCCTAGCACAAGATCAGAAAGCAATTTGAAGCCTTCGTAGACATTGCTAGAAAAGAAGTTCATGAACCAAATTATGAAACGAAAAGTGTTTTGCATTATCATCCCTCTGGCACTCATATATCAGCCGATTACCTCATTCATCGTTTTGCTTATCACAT
The DNA here is from genome assembly GCF_036884655.1 of Musa acuminata AAA Group. Taxonomy (NCBI): domain Eukaryota; kingdom Viridiplantae; phylum Streptophyta; class Magnoliopsida; order Zingiberales; family Musaceae; genus Musa; species Musa acuminata. The sequence continues at coordinate 11,754,694 of NC_088345.1, forward strand.
GACTTATTCTCTTTTATAGTAGAAAATAGTTTAAATTTCCTTAGCAAATGGATACCAAAGTATCCTAGATTCGTTCAGTTCATTAGTCTCAACACAAATATAACCTCATATCAATCTGTCCTTTCTTTGTGATCAAGCAGTCAGTTGATGTACTCTTAAATCCCACTTGCACAACCATCTGCACCTGGCCCCATAACCTTCCAGTTTTGCTGAGCTAAGTATCTTGCAGATTACAACTAGATGCTCCAGGATGCATCACTCTACCATTTTATTTAAACAAGTCCTACTTACTAACTCTGATTAAAAGATCTATGATAATCCTAGTCCAAGAAGATGCACCAACAGCACAGCAAAATTTACTTGTAAAGCACCAGTCAAAGTAAATACCTGACAGCAATAAAACACCAACAACATAGTGCAAATCTAAGTGCGATTGAGATTTCTACTTTCCTTCACTCATAGTAAGTAAACAAATCACAAGGAGGATGAAGTTGCAAAACCTTACAAGCAGCAGCATATCAGAGACAAGCAAGATCAGTAGGTGTGGCCGTGGAAGCTTTGGATCATAATAAAAGCTTCGTTCACATTGCCCCGGAGTGGAGTATTAGCATAAGGCTCAGATCAGGGCCGTCCAAATTTTATCGGACGGTCTCCTTATTTGGGATCAAACCGACCGGCCCGTCTCGACTTCTACCAGCACTGGTCGGTCTCCCATGTTCGGCGACCGTATCCAGGGTACGACGTGCAGCGCGCGTACGCCAGGGGCGACGGCGACGGCGACGGTGCCGGTTCCGAACGGCGGTGGTGGACGAGGATCGCGGCCGCGGCCGTCAGTTCGCGGTCGTAGTAGGCGCGCTTGACCGGGTCGGAAAGGGTGGCGTAGGCGGCATGGACCCGCATGAACTCGTCCGCGGAGGCACCCCTGCGGCCGGTGGCGACCACGTCCGGATGGCACTCGAGCGCCAAGCGGCGGTACGAGGTCTTGATCTCCTGGCCGCTAGCGCCGGGGGAGACGCCGAGGGTATCGTAAAGGGAGGAGGAGGAGGGTGAGGGGGAAGCGGCGCGCGCCCGCTCGGCCGCGCCAGCATAGGCAGCGGAGACGCCAGAGGAGCGGAGGGTGGAGGGGGAAGGAGGCGAGAGCGAGGCGGCGGAGGAACGGGGAGGCGGGGTGACGAGGAGGCCGAGGAATTGGGAAGAGGCGAAGGAGGAGGGCGGCGACATGGCGAGAGAGAGAAGGTGGCTGTTTGTTGGGGCGGGGAAAGGGGGAGTCGCTCTATTATAGGAGGTGGGGAAGAGGAGGCATACGTTAAACAACTTTGGCCTAGTGTGGATGTGAAGCGCAAGTCAATTTCGAACAGTCCTCTTGTACTGTTTCTTTTGTTCCTATGTTTATTGTAATGATAGCAGCCTTCTTTGACAACTGCTGCCCCATTGAGCAAGTGAATATATATATATATATATATATATATATATATATATATATATATATACTCAATATTAATCTTAAAAAAATTTTATTGAGTATTTCAAACTATATAAAAAGATTATTTTACCCTCGTAATTTTAAAAATTTTTAATCTATCATCTTAACCTTAGTCGTGTCTTCTTTGCTTGATCGCTCAACTTACTGAACTTCGTGAGATAGGACAGGATGCAAAGGGTCACAATCACCTTTGCAACCAACGTTAAACCCATCATCGCTTCTCTCTTTCCAAACTCATCTCCCTCCTCTATTATCGATAATTGTCGACACTATAATTACGATTGACCATGATAAGAGCTAATGAACAAGGCTACCAAGCACATGGGTGACTAATTGCATGGCAGAGAGGAGTGGTGGATAAGACCAAAGCATGGCCAGGAGTAATGAAGGGCAATGATCTTTTTCTAAAATAAATATTAGAGATATCAAAAGTTAAGGTTTTATGAAAATTCATCATATATATATATATATATAATATCTATTTTTTTTAAAATAATTCTCTCATTTTTTTTGAATAATATCTCTAATTCAAAGAATATCCAAATTATTCCTCCTCCTCCGTTGTCATCATCATCACCAATATTTTTCATCGTCCATTACTTTCGCCTCTTATTCCCACTATGAGTTCTCATCGTCATTAAGGGGGAGGGGTGGTTGCTCCCATTATAAGATCTCATGGAAGGGTGGGAGAGAAAAAAAAAAAAAAAAGGAAGATGCACGAACTCATTTTTTTTATTTAATCCTTAAATCAATATATCTCTTGTTAAAAAAAACTTAGGTTAATAACTACTCATCAGAGCTGGATTAAAATTTTAAATACCTAAAAGACCCATTATTATTTTCATTGATTATTTGATTATTCATTTCCTCAAAATTAAATTTAAAGGAACATGTATGAAAACAATTTTGGTATTTTTTGATGGCATTAACGTTAATTGAAGTTTTCAATTCTTATGGTCATGATGGAGATTAACTATGATTCAATTTACATTATATAAGGATAACTTGAATTTAAATTTAAAATTGTTGAATACCAAAATCACTAACTTTTATGAGATATTTTGTGATGATATGATTTGATGATATAATTTATATTAATTTTACTGGACTTAAACTGTTAGCTTAAAATGTTTAAATCCAAATTCATAATAGTATGCTATTTATAAATTAATTTAAATTTTAGAATACTTTTAGTGTGAGATTAAATCGGCATGTCATTTGATATTGTTTATGAGCAGCCTATTCCAATTATCATTTTCTAATTTGATATAATAATTGATCTATTAACTTTGTTGAATTGGAGCTAACTAAAAATGCTTAAATCAGAATTAATAGTATTATGTCTATCCGATTCTAAATCAATTAAAGTCTTATTATATTCTAAAATACGAGACTAAATCGGATATCATTACTAATACGATTTTGAGCCACCAATAAAACCCAAAATCCTTGCTATTGATATTAACTTTTAGAATCCTCAGACCTCGAAGCGGATAAGGGGGAAAAGTGGTGAGTCATGTCATGGGTTGAAAATGGACAATCCAATTGGATAAGTATGATGATGGCAATCCAATTGACCTTAGAGAACAAATTAAACACCAAGTGCATTTGAATAAGTATGATGATGGCACTCCAATTGACCTCATAATTATTATCTCATGACATATTCTTTTATTGCTGATTAAATATTCCCCTTTTATGAGTGTAAAAAACAATTAATCTTAAATTTATTAATTTAACACTGAAGGTTATCGATAATTTGACTCGACATGTTACCCGTCCGACCAAACCCGAATGCAACCCGATCCGCGATTGCTTAGGACTCGAGATTGCAATCGGAGAGAGCCAGCCGACCCTTCGACCGCGTGCCCCATCGCGACGTCGTCTCCGGGAACACCATGATCCGCGCCCGCGCCGGTTGGTGCAGTTCCGTTCCCTGCTTCACAGCTCCTCTCGGTTTCAACGGCTCGGGGGACCGCTACTCGTCCGGCAGGCCCGTGCCCGGGTGTTGCTTATCGGGTTCTCGGCCAAACTCATCATCTCCAGCTCGCTTGTCGATGCATATGTGAAATGTAGGTTTGTGGATGATCCAAGGAAGCTGTTTGATGATATGCCTATCGGAGATGTTCTTTCATAACCAGTTTCACGGGCTTTGCGAGCGGCGGTGGCCTAGTTTCTGCACGTAGAATGTTTGATGAAATGCCGGAGGAGAATTCCGCCTCGTGGACTGCCCTGATTAGAGTTTGCACGCCCTGTGCTTACCCATTCAAATCTCTGTGCTGGATCAGCTCACTTTCAGCAGTACTTCTGTGCCTGTAGCGCTGTTGCTTCTGTGAAACATGCAAAGCAGATCCATGTTCGTTTGCTGAGGATCCATTTCAGCCCGAATGCCATCGTCGTGAGTTCTGTCATTGATGTGTAGTCCAAATGCGAGGATCTGGAGAGACTGTGTGTCGTGGAGTACTTGGCTCTAAACGAGCATATTGTCTTGCTGGTACGTGCCCAAAGTAGCACCACTCTCTTCCTTTTGGATTTCAGGATCTTCTGAACAAATGGCAAAGTTGGAGTTGTATCACTTTTGTTTCCGACATTAGTCAATGCATTTTGGTCATTCTTTAAGAGAACTTCTTGTTGGTGGATCGACTAACTTGCTTCAGCATTGTCCATTATGTCACGAACTTAGCTGGTTTTGCCTAAGTCGTGCGGCACCCTTGCGTGTCCGTTCGCAAAGGTCAGCCTCCCCGAAGCCTCCCATTGTCCCTTAGGACCAACAAAAGAGAGAACGGGTTAGAAAGAACGCCTCAATCGGGATCCACAAGCAAACATCTCCGAAAAACACTTCATAGACAATGTAAATTACAAACAGACTTTACAAGCTCTAAACAGTGGCATAACAAAGGGTAAAATGGTCCATTATAGATCGAAAATCTCTCGCACGTGTCCACATGACACAACCTTTATTTACAAGCCTAAAGAGGCCACCAACCCAACTAAAATGGGACTATTATACCTTCGGCCGCCCCTCTACATGCTGTACAAGGCATGAACATGCCAAAAGATACGGACATACATAAGCATTACATCAAACATCCTGTTTCGAAGTTTGTCCGTGACATTCTCCCCCACTTATCCCTTCGACGTCCTCGTTGAAGCCTTTGTCGACACTGCAACTCCTCGCCTTTGCTAAGTCTTCAATCTTCTGCTCTAGCTACAATGCGCCTCTTGACTCCCAACTGCTCTCCGTTGTTGTTTTTGAGTAGTCGAACCTTTGATCTGCCATGCTGCTTCAACTCACCAATGACTCTGACTCTGGTGTGGGGTTGGCTGAGTTGTGTTGATCTTTGTTGATTCCTGCGGATCCCCCAGATGAAGGAAAAGACCATCCTTACTGTGCCAGTTTCTCAAGTTCCTCATGCTGCTTGAACTGGGTGGATGCTTGTTGGAGCTTTAACGAGCATCGTCTCGTAAACTTTTGAAGTTTTGGTTCCTTCCTCCACAAAATTTGCTCATTGACTCTTCTTTCACTTAGTTGTCACATCCAAGTAGGTTCACATCACTTCCGCTTTTGATTGGCATTTCGTTGGGAAATGAAGCGGACAATCTACTCTCAGTAGCACTGATCACCGTTGGTGAGGATTTGACAACTATTGTCTTCCATTATCTTTGAAGGGTCTTTGAACTTGTGCAGAGCTCCTTTGCTGGATACATAAGAGAATTGGGGTACTCGGTTTCGCCCATTCTCTTAAGAGTTGAGAAGGCAAAGGTTACTTGACTTCGCCCGCCTCCTCGAGGTTGTACTCCATGCATCGAGCTGGTTACTGGCCTTCGCCTGCTCTTTGCTCACACTTCTGAAGCACTTGAAGTATTTGCACTCCTTGCGTTAAGTTAGTTACTGTGATTCACCTTCTCAATGCCATTGAACTTCTGGAATGTAGGAAGTTTTCACCCCAACTTGGAGTAATTCTCTCATAGGTTTGGTCGCCTCTGGGATTGTACCGTCTTCTCCATCAACCCTGCCGCCTACTCCACTGAGTAGCAAAGGTACAATACTGCGTACTGCCTATTGGGAAATCATGGGGGCAACATCACATGCGCAGCGGAAGAACAAGAAAACAAAATCCCCGATTCCCAAAAAGATGTTCGTCGTCGTGCGAAGATTGGTGCGCAAAATCCGCGAAACTTAAAACTGCGTATAGAGTAGGTTGTGTTACCTAGGGAGATCGTATATCCCTGTTTCCTTGCAGATCCTTAGGAGAGGGTGAAGGAGGTCAAGCGTCCTCCTCTCTAGCGGTGATCCACACAGTAGGGTTGCGACGACGCTCCTCAAGACTCCAAGCCTGCTCTGAGGTGGAGAGGAAGAGGAGAATATGAAAGGCAAGCAAAGACTCTAGCCTATGAGGCTCTGAATCCCTCCTATTTATAGAGGTCCCCTGTCAAACCCTAATGGGTCCTCCTCTAGTGGGTATTGGATCTGCATCCAATAAGACAAGGGCTCCGTCGAATATCTCATATCCGAACCTCTACTCATCGCAATCCCTACCATATGTGTGTGACCCTCTAGGCCCAATATCGAGCTGGCTGTGAGTCATACCTGTCAGAACTCCTTCTAACTCAGTGAATTATTATCTCTGTAATAATTCACTCGACTCATCGACTACGGACGTACTAGGCCACTACGCCGTAGTCCCCAGACGATACAGGGGAATCCAATCCATTGGACCTGTCTGTCCTCAGTTACCGTGTACCTATAGTCCCTCATCCATCTAATATCCCAGAGACCGTATATCGAGCATGGTGCTGTCAGACCCATACGGTTTCTACTCGAGTCTCGCTCTAATCGAATTCTCTCAGAGAACTCTTTCTCTCTCAACCCGAATGACCCTGGCCAGGGATTTGTCTGAGCAAGAACACATGAGATATTCCTCTCATGACGCCGAGAGTGGATGATCCTCTATCGACACTCAATAGCCCTCGTAAGGTCGACTACCACTCCCAATGACCAGCTATACTAGATCTGGGACAGCCAAACCTATAAGTCTGGTATCAAAGAGTGGAGCACTCATACAGGACATCCTTGGTGTCTCAAGTCTAAGGACCAGATACACCACTAGGACTACGAAATCGTTGTCTGACAATAAGGCATCATCAACCATCCAGCATTCCGTAAGCGGATCAATCAGTGAACTCATTCTCCAATGAGCACCTGTACTGTATCCCTAGTGTCCCTACACGAGCAGCTATGAGACCAGCTCAATCCATCATATGGACGGGTATACAGCACACCAGTCTATCCGGTTATCACGATGTCCCTCTCGAGTAACCTATGACCGGGATTATTTATGATATGTGTTTAAAGGTGAATCGATCTCATTATCGTGATCTCATCACGATCCGATTCCCATTGCACAAATCCAAGGACATCACAATATATGTATGCATTTATGCAATAGTTATAAAGTGATATACGCCAAAATATAATAAGCAAAAAGATTCTGTATCAAGTCACACGTGTCATCACTCACGTGATTGGCTTGCTAGGCGCCTATGACTAGCAATCTCCCACTTGACCTAAAGCCAATCACCTATGTGTCTGATCCCCATCAGACCCCTGTGACGCTCAAAGACAAAATGAGACAACGGCTTTGTCAATGGATCTGCAATGTTATCTTCGGATGAAACTCTTTCCACTGCTACGTATCCTCGGGTTACGATCTCTCTGATAAGTTGGAACCTGCTCAGAACACTTCTGATATAACCCGGGTTCCCTTATTTGAGTAATCGCCCCGTTGTTGTCGCAATATAAAGAGATCGGCTCCTCGCTACCTGGCACGACTCCCAAATCTGTGATGAACTTCTTCACCCAGACTCCCTCCTTTGCTACATCTAATGCAGCAATGTACTCCGCCTCTGTGGTCGAGTCAGCAGTGGTATATTGCTTGAAACTCTTTCAGCACACTACTCCTCCATTCAAGGTGTACACATATCCTGAATTCGACTTGCTATCATCGACATCAGACTGAAAACTTGAGTCAGTGTAGCCTTCAACCTTAAGGTTATTACCTCCATATACTAGCAAAAGATCCTTAGTCTTTTTCAAGTACATAAGGATACACTTTACTGCTTTCCAGTGCTCCAAGCCTGGATCCGCCTGATACCTGCTCGTGACACTCAAAGCATGCGATATATCAGGCCTAGTATATAGCATGGCATACATGATAGACCATATTGCTGAGGCATAAGGTATCATATCCATGTTCGCCCTTTCTTAGAATTTTCAATGCCAAACATTTTGACAATGGTTTCTATGTACTTGGACTGAGACAAGCCAAGCATCCTCTTGGATTTATCTCTATAGATTCTAATCCCCAAGATATAGGATGCTTCTCCTAAGTCCTTCATGGAGAACTGTCTAGATAACCAAGCCTTTACCGTGGATAGCATTCCTACGTCATTCCCAATGATCAGGATGTCATCCACATATAACACCAAAAAGATGATAGCGCTCCCACTTACCTTCCTGTACACACAAGGCTCATCTTCGTTCTTAACGAAGTCATAAGATCTGATTGCCTCATCAAATCTTATGTTCCAACTTCGGGAAGCTTGCTTTAGTCCATAAATGGATCTAAGCAACCTACACACCTTATCTGGGCAGTTCTTGGACACGAATCCCTCAGGTTGCATCATATACACCTCCTCCTCGAGGTTCCCATTGAGGAATGCGGTTTTCACATCCATCTGCCAGATCTCATAATCATAGTGTGCTGCAATAGCCAATAGAATTCTGATGGATTTTAGCATTGCTACGGGTGAGAAGGTTTCGTCGTAATCAACACCTTGCCTTTGACGATACCCCTTAGCCACTAGCCTTGCTTTATAAGTCTCTACCTTTCCATCTACTCTGATCTTTTTCTTAAAGATCCACTTGCAACCGATGGGTACAATACCTTCGGGCGCATCAACTAGGTTCCAAACCTTATTGGAGTACATAGAATCCATCTTAGAATTCATGGCTTCTTGCCACTTCCCGGAGTCTATACTCATAATAGCCTCCTCGTAGGTCTGAGGATCAATATCCTCAACATCCTCTCCTATAATATGTCCCACATATCCTTCAGGAGGATGGGATACTCTATCAGACCTACGTAAAGTTGAAACTTGTGTATTAGGTACCTGAACAGACTCAGGCTGTAGAGTGGTGCTTGAGCTTGGTTCTCCAACCTCGCTCAACTCTATCATTCTCCCATTGTCTCCGCTAAGAATGTGTTCCTTCTCAAGGAACACTACTCTCTTAGCTACAAAGACCTTTTGGTCCTCGAGATGATAGAAATAATACCCATAAGTTTCCTTGGGGTGTCCCACAAATTTGCATCGCTCTGTCCTTGATTCTAACTTATCGGGGTTATGTCTTTTAATGTGGGCAGGGCAGTCCCAAATCTTAACAACCTTAAGATCAGGCTTCTTCCCTTTCCATATCTCATATGGTGTAGACACTACTGACTTAGTTGGAACTCTGTTCAGAAGGTAAGCTGCGGTCTCTAGGGCATATCCCTAGAATAAGATGGGTAGGTCAGCGAAACTCATCATGGACCGTACCATATCTAATAGCGTATGATTCCTCCTTCCAAAGACACCATTGAGCTGAGGTGTATAAGGAGGTGTCCATTGGGATAATATCCCATGGTCCTTGAGGAACTGAGTAAACTCTGTACTTAAGTACTCACCTCCTCGATCTGATCGAAGAGTTTTGATACTCTTTTCAGTCTGGTTCTCCACCTCATTCTTATACTCTCTGAATTTCTCAAAGGGCTCGGACTTGTACTTCATTAAGTACACATATCCATACCTTGAGAAATCATTAGTAAATGTAATGAAGTAGGAGTAACCTCCAATGGCATGGGTTGACATGGGTCCACATACATCACTATGTATGAGTTCCAACAACTCAGTGGTTCTCTCTCCAGTTCCACTAAATGGAGAGTTGGTCAGTTTTCACCAATGCAAGGCTCACAAGTTGCATATGACACATAGTCGAATGGATCTAGATATCCATCATTTAGCAACTTTTGAATCATTCCCTCATGGATATAACCTAGCCTACAATGCCATAGGTATGCACTGTTCACCTCATTTCGTTTCCTCTTAGACACTTACATTCATGATATGTGGAGTAGTGTCTTGCATAAACAAACCTTTATGCAATATTTCTCTCGTCAATCTCCCCTCGGCTTTGCTAGAATTTACAATAAATTGTAGATGTGATAAGAAATATTGGTATCCAATACCAATGCACTATCATAAAAATCTAACAATTGAAGATTGATCATGAATGTACCTGAAGCTTCACCAAGCTTCTTGTTTCGCCCTTTCTGCAAGGTACTCTTTGTAGTTCCTCTTCTAGTGCCCATCTTTACCACAGTGGAAGCATTGGCCTTTATCCTTTACTGGGTCTTTCTTAGCAACCTTTGCTTTACCTGGTTTGCCCTTGCCCTTTCCCTTCTTAAGGGACCTTTCTACTTTCCTTTTCTTTTTGGTCTCACCAGTGTAGAGAATTGGCTTCTCTTTCTTAATAGTACTCTCTGCCTCCCTCAACATATTGAGGAGCTCTGGGAGAGTTATCTCAAGCTTGTTCATATTAAAATCCATTATGAACTATGAAAAAAAATCTGGTAGGGACTGAAGTACAATGTCCACACACAAGTTATCCTCTAGGACCATTCCTAGACCTGTGAGTTTCTCTATCCACTCAATCATCTTTAGGACATGGTTCTGAACCGGTGTCCTCTCAGTCATCCTAGCGCGGAAAAGGCTCTTGGATATCTCATATCGTTGAGTCCTTCCTTGTTCCTCAAACAATTTACGGACATGTAGGAGAATGGATCTGGCATCCATCTTTTCATGTTGTCTCTGTAACTCAGGAGTCATAGAGCCTAACATATAGCACCGAGCAAGAGTGGAGTCATCAATGTACTTCACGTAGCGAGCGATCTCATCCTCGCTTGCCCCTTCTTCGGGCGTAGGCATCACTGTATCAAGGACGTACACGATTTTCTCCGTTGTGAGAACAATTCTCAAGTTACGGAGCCAATCCGTATATTTGGACCAGTGAGGCGGTTGACATCAAGTATCCCACGTAAGGGATTTAAAAGCGACATTTTCTGAAAATAAAGATGCAGCAGAAATGAATAACATGCAGATTTTGCAAGAAATAAACTATCAAGATATGGACTTCTATCTTAATATGCTCCAATTATTTTACTAACGAGTCACGCGACACCCTCAGCACATGAAACGGAAGTCTCTGGCAGACTTCTAATGGGGATTAGGATCCAATCAGCGTCTTAGTGTAACCTCGAGGGACTCGACCAATCACACTAAGCCTAAAAGGTAGGCAACTCTTGCCGATCACAACTCCTTGTGATTCCCGTCCTGTTCGGCCTCCGAATCACCATGGCCTCGAGGGACTCGACCAACCATGATGCTTGGTTAAGTCAACACCTTTGTTACAAGATGAGTCTGATTTGATAATATACCCTCGAGGGACTCGACCAAGTATACCATGCCCTCAGGTCACCGGTGACGTCTCTATGTCGTAAGCAAGATAGCGAATCGCGATATAGGTGAGTCTCGAGGGACTCGACCAACTCAACCTACACCGGGAATCGGTTCCTACTTATAACGATGGAAGGCCACGTAGGTCAATCTAATTGCCTCACGTTTACCGACTTAATATTATCGAGAGATGTTTCTAAGATTTTGTCTCCTAATATGACATGTCACACATATACATATTTAATATATATATACATCGTATGCAAATATATATACTTATATAGTATATGTATAATCAATTACACCAGATGATCATGGACCATAACCTAATGTGATTAGGCCCGAGCCAGTAGGCCTAATCACTCACATCAAGATCTATGTGTGCAACGGTGCATCTCCATGCCCTGTGATCGTCCATCTCATCCTCATCGGTTCCGTCGACATCTTGATGCATCTTCATGCATCGCGATCGTCCGTCTCGTGGGTCCCGTTATCGTATCCACGCTCCCGCTGCGCCTCCTCATGTGATTACAACTTAATCATAGGTACGTAGGCCCGACAATAAACGAGAAATATAATGGAGGCTCGCAGACCTCAAGAATAATAATCACAAGTACACACATCACACGGTCCATGATCATCCGTCCACACATCATACATCACATGTATAAATAATCATCATAATGTAGGACTACTAGATAATAATAAAAATAATAATCAACTAAACCTTTTAATTAATTAATATTTTCTGAAATCAAGGACATGTAGGGAATTTTTGAATTTATAGGGGTATTTTCATAATTTGGACAAAAGACAGAAACTGGAATTTCTCAAATTCCGAGGGGCAAAACTATCTTTTGCCCAGAAAACCCTAATGACCTTTCCCCTTTTCGCTAATGCCGCCGCCGCCACCCTGCCGGCGGTGGCTTGTGCGGCGGGGCGAGGGCACTGCCCTCGCCTGCAAGCGGCACGCCCGCTGGCGGCGCTGCCACTATGGGTGGGCGACCCCTTCGGGCGCCGCTACCTCCGCAGGCGGTGCTGTCCCGCCGGGCGGTCGCCCCTGTGAGGGGGGGGGGGGGGGGGGGGGGGGTTTCGCCCGCGGGAGCAGCGGCGGCAGGCGTCGCTGCCCTGCGGCGCCTCTGCCCGTGGGCTGCCGGCCCCGCCGGCAGCAAGCCTGCTGCAAGCAGGCCGCCGGCCGGTTGCTGCAGACGCAGCCCCTATGCTGCCCGCCTTCGGCTGTGCTTCACGCACGCAGATCGAGGGCAGCAACTATTGCTGCCCTTTCTCGTTTTTGACGTCAAAATTCTTCCTAAACACAACACATGCAGTTCAAAACCAATCATTCGCACGAACAACCTGGCTCTGATACCACTGTTGGAAAATCATGGGGGGGCAACATCACATGCGCAGCGGAAGAATGAGAAAACAAAATCCCCGATTCCCAAAAAGATGTTCGTCGTCGTGCGAAGATTGGTGCGCAAAATCCGCGAAACTTAAAACTGCGTATAGAGTAGGTTGTGTTACCTAGGGAGATCGTATATCCCTGTTTCCTTGCAGATCCTTAGGAGAGGGTGAAGGAGGTCAAGCGTCCTCCTCTCTAGCGGTGATCCACACAGCAGGGTTGCGACGACGCCCCTCAAGACTCCAGGCGTGCTCTGAGGTGGAGAGGAAGAGGAGAATAGGAAAGGCAAGCAAAGGCTCTAGCCTATGAGGCTCTGAATCCCTCCTATTTATAGAGGTCCCCTGTCAAACCCTAATAGGTCCTCCCCTAGTGGGTATTGGATCTGCATCCAATAAGACAAGGGCTCCGTCGGATATCTCATATCCAAACCTCTACTCATCGCAATCCCTACCATATGTGTGTGACCCTCTAGGCCCAATATCGAGCTGGCCGTGAGTCATACCTGTCAGAACTCCTTCTAACTCAGTGAATTATTATCTCTGTAATAATTCACTCGACTCATCGACTACGGACGTACTAGGACACTACGCCGTAGTCCCCAAACGATACAGGGGAATCCAATCCATTGGACCTGTCTGTACTCAGTTACCGTATACCTATAGTCCCTCATCCATCTAATATCCCAGAGACCGTATATCGAGCATGGTGCTGTCAGACCCATATGATTTCTACTCGAGTCTCGCTCTAATCGGATTCTCCCGGAGAACTCTTTCTCTCTCAACCCAAATGACCCTGGCCAGGGATTTGTCTGAGCAAGAACATATGGGATATTCCTCTCATGACGCCGAGAGTGGATGATCCTCTATCGACACTCAATAGCCCTCGTAAGGTCGACTAACACTCCCAATGACCGGCTGTACTAGATCTGGGACAGCCAAACCTATAAGTCTGGTATTAAAGAGTGGAGCACTCATACAGGACATCCTTGATGTCTCAAGTCTAAGGACCAGATACACCACTAGGACTACGGAATCACTGTCTGACAATAAGGCATCATCAACCATCCAGCATTCCGTAAGCGGATCAATTAGTGAACTTATTCTCCAATGAGCACTTGTATTGTATCCCTAGTGTCCCTACACGAGCAGCTATGAGACCAAATGCATCCATCATATGGACGGGTATACAGCACACCAGTCTATCCGGTTATCACGATGTCCCTCTCGAGTAACCTATGACCGGGATTATTTAGGATATGTGTTTAAAGGTGAATCGATCTCATTATCGTGATCTCATCACGATCCGATTCCCATTGCACAAATCTAAGGACATCACAATATATGTATGCATTTATGCAATAGTTATAAAGTGATATACGCCAAAATATAATAAGCAAAAAGATTCTGTATCAAGTCACACGTGCCATCACTCACGTGATTGGCTTGCTGGGCACCTATGACTAGCACTGCCTGCTTCGTTCCTTGGTTATGCATTCTTGCATAACCCGAAGTCCTTCACTTTCGGCTATCTTGATGAGAAGCTCATTGACACCGGTCTTACGAAGTTTCTCGGCCTCTGCCCTTCAGCCTTGTCTCGGTACTTGGAGATTGCCTCTGCATGCTCCACCTCCTCGGCCCCTTTCACGACCAAGCGGTCTCCTCCATGAGAGCAAGGGATCAATGACTTTCATGGAAGTCCCGCCTCTGCGGTACTATGGCGCTGCCATGCCCATGGCACTACTATCCGTCGCCTCGCATCTGCATCCCTTTTCTTCACAATCAGTAGATATGCCTCTGTGGCACTCCTCCGAGTCCACCTCTATTCTAACTGATGCTTGATTTTGGGTAGCTAAGTCCCTCTGGACTCGTCGTCGCTTCCTCGCCCCTTTCGACCCCCTGCTTCAACACCTATATGTTCTCCAAGCAGTCTGTTTGATCGATGGAAAGACAGACTGCAACTCTCCTGCATGGCCTCTGCCATCACATTGTAGGGTTTGCACCGATTCTGTTCTCCTTAGCTTCCTTGGTAACAACGTTCGCTTACTCGGCCTTGTCCTCTGACTCGCCGGGCTCCCTTAAGCGAATATGAGCTCTGGAGCAGTCCAACTCTCCAGCTGCTTCGATCATACCTCTGCATTATCAAGTCCCTCCCATGGAACTCACTGGTACTTGCATTCGAACTTTTCCCTTGGTGGAACCCAGCCCCCATATGTTGATGACCAAGGTTTTCATCCGATGTAAAATTCGATGCACGCCCGGAAGACCCGCCTCTGCGGTACCATGGCCTTCACTCCTTGAATCCATAGCCCTTCTTGCAGTCGTGTTGTTCACCGAAGTGGAGCTTCCAGTAGCTCCCGATCATACCTCCATATGATCTAGTCCCTCCCGGGACTAGGTCGTGTGTATCGCATTTCCATCGAACTGTTCCACCACGATCCGCTGCACCATGTCGCCTCCTGGTGACATCTCCATTGCATCCTGATCCTTGTGGAATAAACTCGAATTGTGAACCCTCCATGTGTGGCCTCTGCCAATACATCGCAGGGTCTCTTCCACCTTCGATTTTGTTCGCTCCTTTGGCAATCGACCTTCATCCACCCACTCTTGGGTCACACCTAGATGAAGCACCACTCTAGGACAATCCATCGCCTAGTAGCTCCCGAAGTCTACCGACTTCACTATAATTTGTGCACCATTGTCTGGGTCCTAGGCCACTGCCCCTACCAACACAATCTTCGCTACGCACCGCTTCCTTCATGGCAACTTGAATGGCAACACTGTGGCATATTCTTCAAGAGTACCCACCTCTAAGTCCTCTTGCCCCGTGCTAAGGTTTTCTGAACTCAACTTCGCCTCCGTAAATTGAGTCGCCTTAGTTCCTCCATCAAATGCTTCTCCGAGATAAGGTGCATGTGCCCCGAAGCTCCCTTCGTCTTTGGCACCATGCAAGATGAGTCCGCTCCATCAGAATGAAGGACCCATGGAACAAAATGATCCTACTCTTGCCTCTGCAAGAGTTCATGCCCTTGACCTCTGTCTAAGGAAAGCACTGTGCCTCTACTCCACGTTCCAACTTCTATGCTGGCTCCCTTCATGCGGCTTGAGTACTTCGCCAAGTTACACCCAAGTTGCTCCGCTCCTCGTTTTCACATTGAGTCGATGGTGGTCCTCACGCCCACCATTCCATGGGTCAACCCTCCCTTGAGTCCGATCTCCATATCGACTCCAAGTGTGCCTTCATTTAAGTTGCTTTGGGTCGCTCCCCCACTTAATCTCGCAATGCATCCCCCAATGCATTCTCTCAAGCGAGATTATGCGACAACTCCTCGCCGCTTGCTCAGTCCATTGAGCTTCGTAGAGTCGTTGTTTGTTGAGGTACTCCTCCTCAACATGTGAGGTCCGTCTCACATGATTCTCCCTCTAGAGAGCCGAGACTTATCCCTCCTAGATAACTATCCCATTGGAGCAATATCACTCTTCGTTTCGGAGACCACCATCCCCTTGGACTACTCCGATCTGTTGAACAAACTGTGCATTGTTCTGCCTCCTGCAAACGCATTTGCTAGATTGCGACTCCCCGTCAATACAACCCCCGTTGCACCCCTCAAGGCCTAGCAACATGCTGAACTCGTTGCACACTTCAGTCTCCTACGGACGTATCCTTCACATACCGAAGAGAAAGTTTCAATGCTCCATGGCGCCGAGTTTCGGTCGCCTTGGGATGGCCACGAACATTCCATCGTCCACATACAAACCCATGCATGAGTACCGAATTCTTTGAGTTAGCATTTCCCCTCACCTCTGTGAGCTTTGCACAACTCTTTCGATCGCTGAGCAACTTATTCCACCTTACATGGTCTCATCCTTTACTAAGCGCCTCGCTTGTCTTGAGCACCATCAAGTATAGTTGTCAATGTTGAGCCGTAGCTCAAACTCAGCCATCCCAACCTTTGTGCGCTCCACATTCTTCCAAGCTTACCTGTTCTCGTGGTGCCTCTTGCGCAAAGGGTTGGCCATTCCTCTGAATGCCAATCTCAGATGTCCGCTCCTGCGAGCGACTCCTTTTCCGTACATCTCCATGCCCGTTTTCCCCCAAACGATCGCGCGTGTGCTGACTACCCTCAACACAACCCCGCTAGGTCCCCCACGTTTGCATGCTAAGTGTTTCTGTGAGTGCTTGTCCCGCTCTAATACCATCTGTCACGGACTTAGCTAGTTTTGCCTAAGTCGTGCGGCACCCTTGCGTGTCCGTCCGTAAATGTCAGCCTCCCTGAAGCCTCCCATTGTCCCTTAGGACCAACAAAAGAGAGAACGGGTTAGAAAGAACGCCTTAATCGGGATCCACAAGCAAACATCTCCGAAAAATACTTCATAGATAATCCAAATTACAAACAGACTTTACAAGCTCTGAACAGTGGCACAACAAAGGGTAAAATGGTTCATTACAAACCGAAAATCTCTCGCACGTGTCCACATGACACAACCTTTATTTACAAGCCTAAAGAGGCCACCAACCCAACTAAAATGAGACTATTATGCCTTCGGCCGCCCCTCTACATGCTGTACAAGGTATGAACATGCCAAAAGATACGGACATACATAAGCATTACATCAAACATCTTGTTTCGAAGTTTATTCATGACAGTTAGGTACCATCTCATAAGTCCTAACCCCGCACTGCTAACCATTTATCTGTGCGTCTATGTCATGTTTTGGACTCTTCTTATGATTTCATATCAATTTAATATGATAGTTTATATGCAACCGTCATAGCATTTAGGTCTGTTAAGAAATCATTTTTGAGGTGACATAGCTTAGATTGTATGTCTTTTCCATTTTATTCTTTATATTGATCACTGTTAAAGTTTTAATTGAGGTGTACATTGAGCAGAACTTTAAGCTTAGCATCATACCATTTTAAACTATTGATCTATTAGGTAAAGGCTAGGATATACAATATACTTCATTTTTAGTTGCTGGATGATCTTGATTCAGAGCTAACGTGTTGAGTTAATTTAAGTTAGAGGGTTCTTGGATCCATGGTCTAGAATATATTAGTTGATGGGCCTTTCTTTCCCTCTTATTCCCTCAGTCAGATCTGATTAGGATTGGCTAATCCAGTGACCATGAACATGTTAGAGGCTTCAAATTTAGATGGCGTGAAAATGTTGTTGTTATTGCAGTCTGTAAAGCATTTGGATTTGCTCCGTGGTAGTGAACAACCAATGAACACCTAAGAAATGCTCAATTTAATCGTTTCAGTGTCAATATGCTTTCTTGTATGGGTGTCCAACATGTCTTTTGGCTCTAAATAGTGTGACAGTATTGTTGTTATTGCAATTAACGTAGTGTTTAGAACACTCAAGCACTGGTTTCTTTGACCATGTATGTACATTTCAGTACAAATACTTTTGCATGAAACTGTAACCTATAGTGTGTTTAGCAAACCTTCCGTCCATCTTCAGGCACTGGTGGCTACACAACCATCCAGAAGAACTTTGACCAGTGGTCAGATAAATTAAGCGATCTGTGCCTCTGTCGTATTCTGGTATCACATCCAAAGATTGGATTGTCAGGTATCCTTTTTGCTAGAGACATAAATGCAGGATGAGGCTGTTAAAATGTATTCATGAATTTGCAAACTCAAACTCTTAATTAGTGTTTTAGACAGTTTCTTTTTTCTAAAGGCATTAGGCTTTGCACTATTAACAATTCGGAAGATTTTGCTACTCAAAATTAGACACCTTTATGAGTTGCACATTTGTCAATAGTACAAAAAAATTCCCTCCTTGAAATCCCATCTAAACAAATTGTCCTCTATCAGTAACCTGTCTTTTTTCAAAAACTTGAGGAGAAAAAGAAAGAATCATTAGCATAACCAGTCTTCGCCTATATGAAATCTCCACATATCAGTTGGATTAATATATTCTAAATAGTTTTTTCTTTTTAATGAAATGAAGTCTGTGCTTTACTGTTCATGTAATGCCAAGCTAAGCACAAGTCATGCAATGTCATTCTATGTTTCTCCCCATGACGGATGAGGATATATGTAATATATCTGATTAGTCCCACATCGAAAATGGATAAGATTAAGATTAACTTATGCTCGGTAGGAAAGGATTACTCATTGACAAAGTTAGAGGATTCATTAGGACGTGGAGCCACCACTAGGGCTACGTCTCACATGCACTATGTTATATTATAACACCCCTGATTAGTCTTACATCGAAAATGGACAAGATTAAGATTGACTTATAAAAGTCTGATGAGTGTACTACTATCAATTTCAATTTAAGCATTTTGATCAGTGGTTTAGACCAAACGAAGCTAAGCAGGCTTAACTTGATGAACTAGGCTTTGCTTGGTCGTACATGACCACATGGGTTGAGTCGATTCGATCTGATTGATCAACTTAACTCAAGTCATACCCCAATTAGACTCCTCTTATCAAATTAGATTTCAAAATTTAAAATTATTAAAGAATGACTCAAATTCATTAATTAAAATTTTAAATTTATAATTTTTAAATTTAAAACTAATTACATTATAGAAATTCATACATAATTCTTCAAACATATATATCTAATTAAATAAATTAGAACTACTATGTTAATCCAAAAATAAGAATTTTAATAATTAAATCAATATTAAAATTTACTTAAGCTCAAGAGATCGAGATAAATCAATTAATCATTATAACATCTCAAATCAATTATCATTATTTACTACTCATGAAATTTTGAAAGTAAAATATCATTATGCATCATAAAATAATAATAATCTTAATATCAATATTTTAAAACATAAATCAAAGCTAATTGAAAAAGAAAGGATCCTACCTCTCTTTGATTATCTCTCATCGATATCATCTTCCCGGGAAGTCATCTCCTCAATCCTCCCATTGTTAGGCTTAGTAGAGAATGAGAGAGAAGTAGTCCCTTTATATAGGAGAAGATGAGATCTCCCCTAAGTAATAATTTAATTTTTAATTTTTAATTTTTATTTTTTTTGATTTCATACAAAAAAAAAAAAAATATTCATCTCATGTTCACACAAAAATAGAATGTAAACTATTTACTTCCTGAATATCAAATCACTTATTAAGAAATAAATTAATTAATAATTTAATTGATTAGTAGAATTCTTAACTTATCCATATGATTAAGGAAACTAAATTTAATTATTTCCTTAACTATAGTACACAGATATAAAGTTACGAATAAAGCAATACATCATTTATAGTAATTAATTTATGTTAAGGGAGAAATTATCGGTGATTACGTTTCTCCCCCCACTTAATAGGAATTTGATCCCCAAATTTAATTAAACATAACATTAATCAATATAGTTAGCTTTTAAAATTCTAAGTGAAAGGACAAAACTAAATTAGCTTGAAAAACATTTTGATTAAGGTACCACTCGAAAACTTTTAAGTAAAATATATATGACATATTAATAAAACTTATTTAATAAATTTAGTTTTAGATTGCCCAAGTATATCAAATTCTATATCTAATAAATCAATAAATTTTTTAAGTTTTAAAAATTAATTGATTGTTGACACAAAATATAAGTCGAGGTATAACTTAATAAACAAAAGCAATTGAGATGATGAAAATTTATCAAACTATTCAACATATATTCTTTTATAATTTCAAATGATTTATATATTACATGTGTCAAAGAAATAATATTATATTTAATTCTCATTAGACTCGCCATTGCATTAAACAAATAATATCTAATAATTAATTTGACATTAAATCAAAACTATATTTAAATTAATTACTCATACAATTAAGTTTAAATATCAATGCACGATCAAATTTATTCAACTTTAAAGGCATATATTTTATTAATGCCAATAATAACTTCTACAAACCATCATAGCATGTATCAAATCTAATCTCAATTTTAATAATAATATATGGTAACAACAATTAAAAAGGTAAATACTTTATATTTATAAAAGATCATTTAAAATTTTTACACTTAAAATTATCAAAACTTTTACATTTGGAGAGAATAACTAAAACTTACTATAATCTTCATGAATAACTAAGTCAATTGATATTATTTATTTATCATATATATATCTCAAAAATAAAATAAACTTTATATAATTATATTAACAATCCTAATTTACTTTTCAAAAAGGGGCAAAGAGGATCATAAAAAAAAAATCATATTCAAAATATAAAATCTTATGGGAGTTTATAAGATAAACTAATACGACACTTATTTTAATTTAGAGAAAAATTAAAAATTTAACCTTTTACTCAACAATCTCATATCAAGTCATTTAATGAGATTCTCTTTGACCAACATCTTTAATTAATTATTTTTTATATATAAAAAAATCATATTTGACTAAAAAATGATCATAGTATCTTAAATTCATATTTTAGTAACATTATAATCTAATTCTCAAAATCTAAATCTTTAAAACTAATTATGTCATTTAATATTCTAACCCTAGGATTCTATATTCAATAGGTCCTCAAAATCATTGCTCTGATACCAAATGTCATAACTTGGGCTCATTTGATCTAAACCACCGATCAAAATGCTTAAGATGACATTAAAAAAAATCATATTCAAAATAAAAAATCTTATGGGAGTTTATAAGATAAACTAATACGACACTTATTTTAATTTAAAAAAAATTAAAATTTTAACCTTTTACTCAACAATCTCATTTCAAGTCATTTAACGAGATTCTCTTTGACCAACATCTTTAATTAATTATTTATATATAAAAAAAATTATATTTGACTCAAAAATGTTCATAGTATCTTAAATTCATATTTTAGTAACATTATAATCTAATTCTCAAAATCTAAATCTCAAAAACTAATTATGTCATCTAATATTCTAACCCTAGGATCCCATATTCAATAGGTCCTCAAAATCATTGTTCTAATACCAAATATCACAATCCAGGCTCGTTTGATCTAAACCACTGACCAAAATACTTAAGCTGAAGTTTATAAGATGACATAAAAAAAATCATATTCAAAATATAAAATCTTATGGGAGTTTATAAAATAAACTAATATGATACTTATTTTAATTTAGAAAAAAATTAAAATTTTAACCTTTTACAACAATCTCATTTCAAGTCATTTAACATATTTAGTTAATTACTTTTTATATATAAAAAAATCATATTTGACTCAAAAATGATCATACTATCTTAAATTCATATTTTAGTAACATTATAATCTAATTTTCAAAATCTAAATTTCAAAAATTAATTATGTCATCTAACATTCTAACCCTAGGATCCTATATTCAATAGGTCCTCAAAATTATTGATATATCAAATGTCAATGTGCGACTAATCTTGTCCACTTTCAATGTGAGACTAATTAGAGCATAGGTTAACTAGTCTATCAATTTCATTTGATCTAAATCATTGACCAAAATATATAAATTGAAGTTGTTAATAATATACTTATCAGACCCTTATAAGTCTATCTTAATATTATCTACTTTCAATGTGGGATTAACCATGGGCAATGCCAAATAGAAGTACTAAGTACTTCTATTTGTGAGATGGTAAGTACTAAGTAAAATGTTGAGTAATTGTATACTCATAATGCATTAATAAGCGGAGAAACAGCTTCTTTTGTTACTCTGCCTCCTTTCCATATACTCTCTGTCATTTGCTAATGTTTGACAGCTGATTCAAATTATTAAATGATGATAGTGATTATAACAATTTGGTTATTATGATTCTGTAATATAAGCAGAAACAATTTAGGACAGGTTTGTTCTTATGGATCTGCAATAACAATAAGAAAAGGATAACTTAACACTTGAGGCTTTCTTCGATACGGGTCAGATGAGGGACAGTATAAACTTTGCTTTGGCTTTCTCTATCTCTATGTTCATGGGCTATTTATTTATTTATTTATTTTGGCAGGGAATAGCAGAAGAAGAAAGGAAAGAAACAAGTAAAATTTTCCCCAGCATGACAAGAGGAGATGAAAGAAAAGGTAAGTCATCACAATTCATGGAGTTGATTTGTAAATATTAAGCCACTCATATTTAAGTTGAGAAATCTGCTTCCCTTCAATATTATTGTTGCCTTTTTAAAGACACTGCTAAAATTAAGCTGTGTTTTAGACTTAGTATATGCCTCTTTTTCCCTGATGCGTCTCATAAGAATAAGATAGGAGGAAAAAGGATGGTAATGGGTGGATCTTATTTAAACCATACCGGCAATATAATATCGCTGTGACAAAAAAGAAAAGAAAATATCAACCACATGAGTTTTTCTGTCTACTGATGTCGGCAAAGTATAAGAATGTATGTAAATTGATGTACATTTTTTATAGTGTGATAAATGATATTATTCATATCAAAATACCAAATGAGGTCTTCTGCGAGACATGATGGGCGAGGATGGTTCAAAACGATGATAAATTATGTATACTATCTTTCTCGATCTAATATTTGATAATTATTCTTTGGCTGCATTTTCTTCTCTCTATAGAGACGATAAAAAGCAGACCAATTAGATTGGATCAGATTAATCTCGATCTTAATTATTAGAATGGAACCCGATCTATCGGGTTGGTTGAGCGGTTTGATTTCATTTAAAGGTCAAAAATGGTAAAATAATTGGATTGGATTGATTAATCTACCTGATTATTTATTGAACTATAGGACAATAGTGATAGGGGCTATTTTGGGTCCAAGACACGTCACACCCTGGTGTCATATGCCAGGTCAGAATCCGTATCAAGTCGTCGCTTGGCACGTCTCGGGAATCCCGAGATGGCACCGCCCCCAAGACACGACAAATTAGAATCCGTACCAAGGCACTGTTTGGCACGTCCACCACGTCAATCTGCATATGACCGACCCTCGGACAATAGTATAAAGACCTCTAGTCGGCATCCAGCCTAGGGGGAAGAAAAAGGGAACAATTCCACAAACAATTGATTTGCTCGTCGGAGGGGCCATAGTCGAGAATCACCCGACGAATGCCTTTTTTGCAGGTAGGCGGTCACCCCGAGTCACGAGTGCCTCGACCAGGAAATCGTCACCCCGTGAGGGAGGTCGAGCTTGTTAGGATCGAGAGCACTAAGAGGGGGGGGTGAATTAGTGCAGCGGAAATCTTACAGCGATTTAAAAACCAAAAGCTGCGTTCGTTCAAAAACTATTATGATGCAAAAGCTAATTCTCAGTTTGTATCTAAGTGCAGTTTGCGTCTAAGCGCAGATTGCGTCTAAGCGCAGTTTTGCGTCTAAGCGCAGTTTACGTCTAAACTCAGATTTACGTCTAAACGCAGTTTTACGTCTAAACGCAGATTTACGTCTAAACGCAGATTTACGTCTAAACGCAGTTTTACGTCTAAACGCAGATTTACGTCTAAACTCAGATTTACGTCTAAACTCAGATTTACGTCTAAACGCAGATTTACGTCTAAACGCAGTTTTACGTCTAGACGCAGATTTACGTCTAAACTTTGAAACTCGTTTGTATACTCGCAGAAGGCAGTATGCAGTTGAAATCAAGACGTAAACGTGAACTGAGATCTGATGATTGTGCGAGGAAAGCCGATTTACGTCTGAATGCAGTTTTACGTCTAAATGTTGAAACTCGTTCGTAAAATTGTAGAGGACAGTTTGCAGTTATCAATAGGATCAAAATGTAAGTGTAAACTGCAAAGAAGCTCGTTCGTAAAAGCACGGAAGACAGTTCTGCAGAATCAAACGTAAACGTAAACTGTAATGTATGAAAATACGAATTTACGTCTGAATGCAGATTCGGAAGAACAGCACTTAGAACTTGTTCGTGAAAGCGCAGAGAGCAGTAGTAATGAAGGAGGTTTGCAGTAATGATAAAGTGCTCGAGAATAAACGCAAACCAGAGATTTAGAGTGGTTCGGTCAGCCTTGACCTACTCCACTTTTGGCTTCCTCCACCGACGAGGTTGCCGACGTCAACTAGGGGCCTTCCTTCAATAGGCGAAGGCCAAACTGCCCTTTTACAATTTCTCTCCTTTTGACAGGCTCAGGAGACAACCTTTACAGACCTTTCTCTCCTCACTTTACAGCTGAAAACTTGAAGAACAGAAGGAGGAGACTTAAAGGCTTTACAACACTTTTGAGCTCTTAGAATCACAGAAAAGATCAAGATTTCGGTGTAGGTCTGTATCTTTTCAGTGCTGAATAGGTGGGGTATTTATAGGCCCCAACCCAATTCAAAATTCGAGCTCAAAACCATCAAATCCCGGAATTCCGGGATCAGGCGGTTGCACCTCTTGACTGGAGAGGTTGCACCGCCTGGCAGAGCTCGAAGACTGAGCTCAGGCGGATGCACCTCTCTGTCAGGGGTGGTTGCACCTTTCTGCCAGAGCTCGAAGACCGAGCTCAGGCGATGCATCACCTGTCCAGAGATGTTGCACCTCTCTGCCAGAGCTCGAAGACCGAGCTCGGTGGTTGCACCTCTCGGCAGAGCTCGGAACTTGAGCTCTGGCGGTGCTACCTCTTGACAGAGGAGGTTGCACCGCCCAGTCTCGCTTGGAGACTGAGCCCTGGGCGGTTGCACCGCCTGGCTGGAGCAGTTGCACCGCCCAGTCTCGCTGGGAGACTTAGCCTGGGCGGTGCTACCTCCCTGCCTGGGCGGTTGCACCTCCCACAGCTACTTGGGTTCGAATGGGTTGAACCATTCGACCCAACTTGAGTTCTTCAGGGGCCCAATTGCCCCAGGATTAAGCTAATGGGATCACCTCCCATTTCTAACTTAATCACCGTGCTAACTACGATTAAATCTAAGATAATTTCTGCAGCTTTGCTTCGGTACATCAATCGCTTCTTCCGGCGAGTTTCCGGCGAACTTCCGTCGATCATCCGATGAACCCTCGGTGATGCTCCTGCGGACTTCCGGCAAACTCCTGGACTTTGCGAAGATCCACTTGGCAAGTTCCGACGAGCTTCGCTTGGCAAGCTTCTGGACTTCTCGGATCTGTTCTCGCAGAACCTCCGACGACCGTCCGAACTTCCGTCGAACTCTCGAACTCCCAACGTGATCATGATCTTGACTCCGGCGCAACACCTGCTGCTTGTCTATCTTTCATCGTAGTTAATCCTGCACAACAAAACAAAACTTCAATCGAGACAATTAATCCTAAGCAATTAACCAAGTTGTCCGACATGTCATTGGTCCCTCGATGCTTCGTCCGATTCTTCGGCGCATCGTCCTCTTCTGCAGCCTATTGCCCAATCGGCCAGTCGACTCCGCAACTCCGATATCCTTGGCACAATACCCGCTCTTCTTGGCCCGATGCCCGAGTCCACGGCCCGAAGCCTTCTGTCGATACGTCGACCGATCCACCGGCCCGACGTCCAATCTTCTGACATGTTCCTTCGGCACAACATGATTTTCCTGCTTTAATTGTCTCATCCTGATCGAAGCATCCTGCGTCACTCAAAACGCAGATTAAATCATAAACATATATCAAGTAGTTTCATCATCAAAATACGAGATTCAACAGAGCTGTCACTTATCTTTGGAACGGAGAGACGCAACTCGACGCTGACGGCGCTCGGACCAACATACGATGACCAACACCCCGTCGCGAAGGCCCGACCTACCTGGGCGTCCAACTCAGCCAATAGGAAACTCCCGACATCGACCCGTGGACCTAGCCGTGCTGACCCATCGGCCACGACATCTTTGTTTACCAATATTTTGGCACTAGAAGGAGGGCCATGTCGCAGGAGCATCCCGCCGAGGCTTTTCCCGAGGGAGAATCGACGGCCGGTCACCCCTCTATCGGGCTCGGAGAGCCATCCCTACCCGTTCCCAGAGACGGGGGGATCCCAGCCATGACGCCAAATCGCTACTGGCGTCTATTCAATGACCCAGGGTGGTCGCCTCCCGGACTTCCCGCAGGAACCTCGGTCGTGCCACCCGAGGCGTTCCTCAGCTTGACTAAGCAAGTGCAAGCGATGGCTGGGATGATACAGACCCTCGTACCCCTCATTCCTCAGATTGTCCGGCTAGCAGCTCCCTCGATTAAGCTGGCACTCCAAGGGCCGAGTAAGGAGCAAGTCGGGATAGGTGAAGCACGTGAGCACATGACGGGCCCAAGAGACCTGCCCGAGCAGGGCACTCCCGCACCCGATCGGATTGCTCCACCTCCCCCCGAGTCGGAAACCATATCATCAAACTCAGCGGATGACTCGTTCAGGAACCAGCTATCCCGAGTCAACCACCGCTTGGACGAATTCCAGCGCGAGCTCCGGAAGTCATAGGGCGAGGCGGGGTAAGGCAGCTCGGGCATATCACCTTTCATTCAAGAAATATGGGACAAGCCCGTCCCCCTCAACCTCAGGTTGCCAGTATTGGAGGAGTATGACGGCGGCTCCAACCCCACGGAGCACGTTGCCGCGTTCCGAGCTCAGATGGCCCTCTACGACACGTTTGATGCCCTAATATGCCGCACATTTTCGACCACTTTCAGGGGACCAACCCGAACGTGGTTAAGTCGGCTGCACCCCTCCTCGATCTCATCCTTCGATCATCTCGCAAGAGAGTTCGAGTAGAATTTCCTCGCCAGTGTGTGGCCCAGGCCTTCTATGGCCGCTTTACTCGCATTGTCCCAACGTGAAGACGAGTTGCTCTCCCAATTCGTGGCATGCTTCGCCATCGAAATCCGGGGATTCCCGGATGCTCACCCCTCTTTAATCATGCAAGATTTCCTAATGGGCTTGAAACCTTCAAGGCTCTTCTGGTCGCTGGTCGAGAAGCCGCCCGCAACCGTCCCCGAGATGCTTCAGCGCGCCAACCAGTACGTCGTCGCCGAAGCTCTAGTGGTGGGAAAACGCATGGATGGGAAAAGTCCAAGGGTGGAACAACCCTGTGGGATGACCACGACAGCCCTGATGCGACCACACAGAAGGCTCGATCGACCAAAGCTACCGATACTGAGACCACCGCCTCTACCCTTAAACGCATCTCGTACCGAGATCTTTCTCCAAAGAAGGGAAAAAGGCCTTTTGTGACCGCCCAACCCCCTGAAATCTACTCACAAAAATTGGTCTAAATATTGCAGGTTCCATTGAGACTACGGTCATGATACGGAGACCTGCCGCGACCTCCAGAATTAAATTGAGAACCTGATCCGAAGATACCACCTCGATCGCTACCTCAAAGAACCTCGAGAAGCGACCCCGTGGCCCAGGGGGTCCGTCGAGAGGTAGATCAACGTCATCTCTGGGGGACTGGCAGCCGGTGGTAGCAGCTCAATGGCGAGGAAAGCCTACGCCCGAAGCGCGGTTGAGAAACGCCCCCAAATCGAGCTCGAGCCCGAAATTGTTTTCGGGCCAAACGAGACTAAGCAATCCCATCACGATGAGGTTTTGGTGATATCCGTCCATATAGCCAATGCTCGGGTCAAAAGGGTACTGGTGGACATTGGGAGCTCCGCCGACGTGCTCTACCTCGACGCCTTCAGGAAACTCGGCTTGACCGATGAGGACCTTAAACCCATGGCATCAACGCTCACCGGGTTCACAGGCGACTCTATTTCCCCGCTCGGCACCACCACCCTCCCTGCTACCATCGGGGAAGAGCCAAGGGCTAAGATGATAATGACCACCTTCATGGTAGTCGATCTGCCCTCGGCCTATAACGTCATCCTCGGTCGGCCGACACTCAACAAGCTGAAGGTGGTGGTGTCTACCTATCACCAGGCTATGAAATTCCCAACTCCAATGGGGATCGGGGAGTCCCAAAGCGATCCGGGAGAATCAAGGCGGTGCTATCTTACAACGGTGGCTCTCCCGAGAAAGTCGTGCCCCCGCCAAGTTACAGACGCCCGAGGAGGAGCCGTAGGGCCGGAGCGTCTAGAGCCACCCGAGCCAATCACCGAGGTGCCCTTAAAAAGGAGCTGGCCCGATCAGACCGTGAAGGTTGGGGCGATACTCCCCGATGTGGAGCAGCTCCAGCTTATCGATTTCTTGAGGGGGAACGCCGATGTATTTGCATGGTCCCCAGAGGAGATACCTTGTATCGACCCAAGCGTGACCCAACACCAGCTTAACATCAACCCAATGGCTCGGCCGGTAAGGCAAAAGCCAAGGAGATTCGCTCCCGACCGGTAGAAGGCGATCAGCAACGAGGTCGACTGCCTTAAAAAAACAAGATTCATCACCGAAGTGAAATATCCTCGGCGCTATCGAATGTAGTCCTCGTTAAAAAACTTAATGGAAGCTAGAGGATGTGCATTGACTACACCGACCTCAACCGAGCATGCCCCAAAGATTGCTATCCACTCCCAAGAGTCGACCAATTGGTCAATGCCACAACAAGCTATCAGCTTCTTACTTTCATGGACGCATTTGCAAGCTACAACCAGATCCGGATGGCGCCTCGGGATCAAGAGAAGACAACCTTTGTCACCGACAAAGGTATATATTGCTATAAAGTGATGCCCTTCGGTCTAAAAAACCCGGGGCAACCTACCAAAGAATGGTCGACGAATTGTTCAAACACCAACTCGGGAGGAACATGGAAGTGTACGTGGACGATATGATCATGAAGAGCAGAACCACAAGCACGCACCTAGCGGACCTAGCGAAAACATTCCAAATGCTCAAGCGATACGATATCCACCTAAATCCTGCAAAGTGTGTCTTCGAGGTCTCCTCGGGTAAGTTCCTTAGCTTTATCATCCATCAGAGGGGAATAGATACGAACTCGAAAAAGATCCAGGCCATAACCGAGATGCATTATGTAACACCCCTCATTTCCGAATGTTCGTATAAATTTTTGGGGATAATGTAAGCATCTATTTTAATTGACAAAAGAAATAGAGTATGGATTAGAGGTAACTTATTTTTAAGATTTGGGAGATCTGTTCAAAAAAAAAAAAAAAAAAAATCTGAGGACCTATATGTAAACCCTAAGGACCTAATCGTGAATATGATAAAAACAAGGACTAATCTGCAAAATGCACCAAATGACAAATCCCACCGCTTAAGCTTCTCTGCCTTCATTCTTAAGGAAGCAGAGAAGGCAGCTCGTGGGTGATCAGGGAAAGAAAGAAAGAAAGAAGAAGAAGAAAGAAGAAGAAGAAGAGAAACAAAAATTGGGGTTTTTGGGGTTCTTGCTTTAATCTTTTCACTTCGGGTCAAAATTTTCAAAGGCAAGTGTTCTAACCCCATCCTACAGAAGTATTAGACTCTGTTTATATATTGATTCAAAATAAATTGGAAGATTTCTATTTAGAAACTGATATGTCTCTCTTTGGACTTAAAACCATGGATTCTGAAATATTTTCGGTATACTGACCCCTATACACTGTTTCGGATATAAGATTTAGCACAACATGTGAATTCAGGCAGGAACTATTTTGTTTGTAATTAGACTCTTATGTCATTCTTTTGACACTGATTTTGTAGAATTTGGACACCGAATACTTACCCAAACATTTTTCTCAAATGAGACTATAGACGCTGTAAAACAGAGTTCAAGATTTTTGACCTATCGATACTAAAATACCTATAACTCCCTGTTGAAAGTTCTGATTTATACCAAACTGATTTTATTTGAAACTAGATTTGAAAATATTTCTTTTGACATACAGTTTGGAAATTTTGGAATTCAATTGCCTACCCTATTATCTGTTGAGTCCGACCCTATAAATTCTGCAAAACAGTGATTGTGATTTTGACCTTGTGTTACCAAATCTGAGGTAACTCTGTGTTGGGAGCCCTGTTTCATATGAAATCTGTTCCATCCGAATATAGATTGATATATGGTTCGACCATAATCTTCTTATGAGTATTGGAGCATAATTGTTATTCTGAAATATTTGTTTGATGTGCCACTGGAATTCTGTCCGAAATCGAGCTTTGGTCGATTTCGTGTATTCTGTTCCATTCCTTTGGATACTTGAATTCGTCAAACCTTCTTATTTGAATTGAGCTAACTATAATTGGATTCCCTGTACACTCTTGCTTCCATTTTCCTTTCTAAAATGAATACATTTGTGAGAGATTTGTGTCCTTGCGTCATTTGTTTTTAAAAAGGCACATGTAAGCTTCGTTGTTCCGCGTGTGCTTCCGATATATGCTACTTATTGTTGAAACTGCCCTTTTATACTCTGGTGTGTGGGATTGTCTGGACCTTTGCTAGAAGTGGTAAAGGGTATGCGCTATTTGCCCGCTTTGTGGGGTCCCGTTATGTGGGATATTTTGGACCTTTGCCAGAAATGGTAAAGGGTATGCGCTTGTTGCCCGCTTTGTGGGTATGTGATTAGAGCCTGCGATGCTCTGCCGGCCCCCTTTGACTTCACCTAGACGTGGGTGGATGGAGCTCCCAGACGTGGGAGACTTTTGTCAGGTGGTCATTCAGAAATGGATGAATCACATTCTGACTGAGATCCCACTACACCCTCTATATGTTTGATATGACATCCAGAGTTTTGGTGAGTTATTTCTGTTCATACTCTGGATAAGATTGATATGATTGCAACGTCAAGGACGACGTTTGAGCTCTTGTACGATATGTGTACCTATATGTTCTGAAAGGCTTCATTCACTGATGATTTTGCTTCGAAATGTTCCATATGCCGTTGATATGCTTCGAAACATTTTGTATGCCATTGATAAGCTCCGATATGTTTCCTTTGTTTCTGATATGCTCCAAATTACTCTATGCTCCATCTGTCAAGAACCAAATATGTTAGGATCGAGAGCACTAAGAGGGGGGGGTGAATTAGTGCAGCGGAAATCTTACAGCGATTAAAAACCAAAAGCTGCGTTCGTTCAAAAACTATTATGATGCAAAAGCAAATTCTCAGTTTGTATCTAAGTGCAGTTTGCGTCTAAGCGCAGATTGCGTCTAAGCGCAGTTTTGCGTCTAAGAGCAGTTTACGTCTAAACTCAGATATACGTCTAAATGCAGTTTTACGTCTAAACGCAGATTTACGTCTAAACGCAGATTTACGTCTAAACGCAGTTTTACGTCTAAACGCAGATTTACGTCTAAACTCAGATTTACGTCTTAAACTCAGATTTACGTCTAAACGCAGATTTACGTCTAAACGCAGTTTTACGTCTAGACGCAGATTTACGTCTAAACTTTGAAACTTGTTTGTATACTCGCAGAAGGCAGTATGCAGTTGAAATCAAGACGTAAACGTGAACTGAGATTTGATGATTGAGCGAGGAAAGCCGATTTACGTCTGAATGCAGTTTTACGTCTAAATGTTGAAAACTCGTTCGTAAAATTGTAGAGGACAGTTTGCAGTTATCAATAGGATCAAAATATAAGTGTAAACTGCAAAGAAGCTCGTTCGTAAAAGCACGGAAGACAGTTCTGCAGAATCAAACGTAAACGTAAACTGTAATGTATGAAAATACGAATTTACGTCTGAATGCAGATTCGGAAGAACAGCACTTAGAACTTGTTCGTGAAAGCGCAGAGAGCAGTAGTAATGAAGGAGGTTTGCAGTAATGATAAAGTGCTCGAAAATAAACGCAAACCAAAGATTTAGAGTGGTTCGGTCAGCCTTGACCTACTCCACTTTTGGCTTCCTCCACCGACGAGGTTGCCGACGTCAACTAGGGGCCTTCCTTCAATAGGCGAAGGCCAAACTGCCCTTTTACAATTTCTCTCCTTTTGACAGGCTCAGGAGACAACCTTTACAGACCTTTCTC
The DNA here is from genome assembly GCF_036884655.1 of Musa acuminata AAA Group. Classification (NCBI taxonomy): domain Eukaryota; kingdom Viridiplantae; phylum Streptophyta; class Magnoliopsida; order Zingiberales; family Musaceae; genus Musa; species Musa acuminata. The sequence goes on from NC_088345.1 coordinate 11,786,814, forward strand.
TCCTCACTTTACAACTGAAAACTTGAAGAACAGAAGGAGGAGACTTAAAGGCTTTACAACACTTTTGTGCTCTTAGAATCACAGAAAAGATCAAGATTTCGGTGTAGGTCTATATCTTTTCAGTGCTGAATGGGTGGGGTATTTATAGGCCCCAACCCAATTCAAAATTCGAGCTCAAAACGATCAAATCGATCAAATCCCAGAATTCTGGGATCAGGCGGTTGCACCTCTTGACTGGAGAGGTGGCACCGCCTGGCAGAGCTCGAAGACTGAGCTCAGACGATTGCTCCTCTCTGCCAGAGCTCGAAGACTGAGCTCGATGGTTGCATCACCTGGCAGAGCTCGAAGACTGAGCTCGGTGGTTGCACCGCCTGGCAGAGCTCGAAGTCTGAGCTCGGTGGTTGCATCACTTGGCAGAGCTCGAAACTGAGCTCAGGCTGATGCACCTCTCTGCCAGAGCTCGAAGACTGAGCTCGGTGATTGCATCACCTGGCAGAGCTCGAGACTGAGCTCAGGCTGATGCACCTCTCTGCCAGAGCTCGAAGACTGAGCTCGGTGGTTGCATCGCCTGGCAGAGCTCGAAACTTGAGCTCTGGTGGTGCAACCTCTTGACAGAGGAGGTTGCACCGCCCAGTCTAGCTCGAAGACTGAGCTCTGGGCGGTTGCACCTCTTAGCTGGGACGGTTGCACCTCCCAGCCTCGCAGCCCTGGCGGTTGCACCTCCTGGCTGGGGCGGTTGCACCTCCCAACCTCACAGCCCTGGCGGTTGCACCTCCTGGCTGAGGCGGTTGCACCTCCTGGTGCAATCAGGGTCCGAATGGTTCGCTCCATTCGGCCCAATTTGAATCTTTTCAGGGGCCCAATTGCCCCAAGATTAAGCTAATGGGATCACCTCCCATTTTCATGCTTAATCATCATGCTAACTATGATTAACTCTAAGACAACTTCTGCAGCTTTGCTCCGATGCGTCAATCGCTTCTTCCGGCGAGTTTCCAGCCAACTTCCGTCGATCATCCGATAAACCCTCGGTGATCCTTCTGCGGACATCCGGCATACTCCTGGACTTTGCGACGATCCACCTGGCGAGTTCCGACGAGCTTCGCTTGGCAAGCTTCTGGACTTCTCGGATCTGTTCTCGCTGAACCTCCGACGACCGTCCGAACTTCCGTCGAACTCTCGAACTCCCAACGTGATCATGATCTTGACTCCGGCGCAACACCTGCTGGTTGTCTTACTCTTATCGTAGTTAATCCTGCACACTTATCTCAACACATAGATTAGATAACAAATGACAATTGACTTCATCATCAAAATCCGAGATTCAACAATCTCCCCCTTTTTGATGATGACAATCAATTGATAAAGGAGTTGTCCTTAACTCCCCCTATCTATATGCCATAGTTGAGATAAGTCAACCTTGAATTCAAGACCAAAGAATTCAAGTGACGTATTGATAAGTTAGATCAGTTAAACTTATCAATGCTCTCATCATGATGCCCATCATGATGTATCTCTTCAAGAATGATGTCAAGGCATGACATACATCATCAAGTTTGTATGATAGTGTTTGTAACTCTTCATCATGTAATAATATAAAGCTACGAAGGACTTTTTACATGATGCACACATTTGAGATTTTCTAGCAAGTTTGCATTTTCTATAGAATATCAAATCAAGATATGATGCAAACTATAGCACATGTTCACATATCTCTTGGTGATGCAAGGATGGCATAACATTGTTTATAGCATCACTCAAGTATTTGCAACTATGACATAGACATGATTATGGCAGTTCAGCTATGACATAGTGTTTATCAATTCATATGTTTCTCCCCCTTTGTCATCAACAAAAAGCATGATAGCATTATCAAGTACATAAAGGAAGTCATGACACATATATCTCTTTATTGTTTTTGCTTGACGGAGGAAAGTCATTTTTCAAAGAGTTTTCATAAGAGTGTACAGGAACATCCCATTTTTAGCATACAAACCGAAAAATGAACTTCTTACATGCATTTGGTTAAAAATATTTGTCACATAATTTGCAACATGTTATTTGATCAAGCGTTGTCAAGGCATGTAATAGTAATAACATCCGAAAAATAATTTTAACTAGTTTAAGTATTTGGATAAATCAACATTCCTAATTCTTTTCTTATGTAATCAAATTGTTCTTCACATAGGGGTTTTGTGAAGATATCAGCCAGTTGATGTTTGGTATCAATAAACTCTATGGTTACATCATGATTAGAGACATGATCTCGTATAAAGTGATGTCTAATATCAATGTGTTTGATTCTTGAGTGTTAAGCTTTTGATGTAGTAACACAATTATTTCAAGTGCAGCATTCTATCATATTGCATAGCAAGATTTTTATTTCAGCAAGTGTAGCATTGCATCACATGGTAAGATATCAGCTCGTACGATGCAAATTTTTATTTGATATCTTGATACATGGCATGATAGCAATCATATTAGTAATAGCAACCATATCAATGTCATACTACTGACTTATCAACTTACATTGGTATGTTGCTTCATATTTTTCAAGGCATAGGCTTTTAAACCTTTTTAGTTTCAGTGCAAAAACCGAGATAAACAACAAGAGATGTTTGCAAATATGCTTACACAAACAAAGATAACCATATCAGGGTAACATATGTACAGCATATCAGGTAACCATAAAGACAAAGTCCTTCATGAATAACATAAGGAGTTTACAACATGTCATATCAAAAACAGCAGATGTTCATACAAGCTTATTCATGAGGTGGAAGATTAAAGTGCCTAAGTAAAGAGTCAAATTGTCGATGGATTTGCTGCAGCTCGGTTAGGATTTGATCTTGTCGAAGTTCAAGCCGTTCTTGTCTTTGTTCAAATCGGTCCATCCGAATCCCGATATCTTCGATGGATGATGTGTGAGTTTGCTCAACCGGATGTGTTTCCTCAAAGGGACAGATCGGAGGAGATTGGGTACTCCTAAAGACTGGGGTTTCCGGCTCTGGTTCAGGTTCAGGTTCAGGCTGAGGGGGATCAGTTCTTCTAGGCATTCTAACCCAGTTACCGTTTCTATAGTGACATCTTAGTCGGTGAAGTAAATTTTTGTTTATTATGCTGAATCTATCTGCTTTCATTACTTCTTCTTCAGGTGGTATTTGAATGTCGTAAGCTTTCATTATTCTAGTAATTATTCCACCATATGGGAGCATCATATCTTTCGTAGATAATTCTAACATGTTTTGTTGGATCAGATAGCCAAGACAAATGTCACGTCCTTTCATGATTAGGTACATAATTCCTAATTCCAATTGACTCACTTCATCATGATGGTATTGTTTAGGAAGAATTATACTAGTCATGATATGATGAAGTATCTTAGTGTTAAAGGGCAATAGATGTTCACAACTTTTAGGAACAGATTCTATGTTAGGATTGGCAAGGATTGTTCCTAAGGCTTCAACGTAGGATGTTTCAATGGTTTTTTCATCCCATGATCCTTTAAAGTAAAGTCCTATGCTTTTCATGGGAATACCTATCATATCACAAATGAATCTATCAGTGATTGAGATGTGTTGTCCTAAGAGATAGGTTGACATCCTTTCTTCATCATCTATTTGCATGTTGTTGTAAAACAATCTAACTAGTCTAGGATAAATGGGTTCGTTGATCTGCAAAATTGGAAGTAGATTTAGGTTTGCAAACCATTGGATAGTCTCTACATCTCTTAGTTCATTCAGATCTACGTATTTTCCCTTATTGATGCTTCTTAGTTCGAAGGAGAGAAATTTTTCAGCATGGTTTTTTGAATCGAAAAGAGTGAAATCAAACTCTTCTACTAATCTCCTCTTTCCCTTGTCCCTTGAGGATCTTCTAGATCCCATAACTACTGCTGTTTAGAGGGATGATGATAAGCTAAAGTAAATGAAGAACAAAACAGAATTTAAGAGCTTCTTAGAGAGTACCTTTGTGAAATCTTCAAGAGAAGGAAGGATTCTTGATGTTTTGTTCCGAAATGGGAGGTATTTGGAAGGCTTAGAGGAGTGAAATGGGAATGGAGGAGACTTGGAAGAGTAGAGGAGGAAATGGGGGTGAGTTGAGGTCGGTTCCTTAGCCGGCCCTAGTGTGGGTTTAAAGGGCAGAGCTGCTGGCGGTTGCACCTCTGGCTGGAGCGGTGCAACCTCTGGCAACCCGTGATAGCTGGAGGTGCCACCGCCAACTGGAGAGGTGCCACCGCCTGCAGCCAGTGAGCACCTAAGATGATTTGATTAGGGAGCCTTTGCCTTGAGGAGAGTTTCAGAGCAATTAATGTTTGTTACATGATTTCGTATGAGTTTTTATTTAAGGAAGAAGCTCTTTGTACGATCAAGATAGATCTTTTAACGTGCATACGTATGTTTGTTTGGTATCCCTTTTAAGATCATGACATATTTAGTTTCTACAAGAATTAATTCGTAGATGAACGGGTTTTGAAGATCAGGGGGGTATGTGAATTTGGATATCATATGTTTCTAATAAGGTTGTATCGTATTTGTGATTTCACAACTTCCACTTGTTACTTAAGCGTTGCGAGTTCCTTTTTGATTCTTGGTTTATGACCATTGAGAGTCAAGGAGTAGAATATTATTTCTTGCTCCGGCCTAGACTTTTAATGTTTTTATAGGAAGGGATGATCTTTAGGAACCCATTTGCTTTTGGGTGCCTCATAAATAGATCTACATTTTCTATCATGTTGCATAGAGTTTATCATGGTTCCTTTAGGAACCCAAATTAATTTGTTTGGACTCAATTTCCTGAATGGACAATAATGTGTCTTGTGACCAAACTTGCAACAAAAGTTGCATTTGCTTCTAGCATGTAAGATGGGGCCTTTTACAAAGGTAGTTGGATTTCGGTGAGGACTCCTCACAAATCCAATCCCACTTCTTTTGGAAGTATGACCCTTGTTTGTAAGGATCATGTTTAATGACTTGCTACCAACCTCGAATTTCTTCAAGATGTCCTTAAGTAGCAAGTTTTCTTTTTGCATAGATTCTAAATCATGACATTTGATACATGAATTTAAACTATCATGATGTTCGACTTTTAACTTATCAAACTCATAAGTAAGACTATCATGCATCTTTTTCAGCAATTTATATTTTCTATTTATAACTTTGCATTCATCAAATAAATCATGGAAGGCATTTAATAATTCATCGAAAGATAAATCAGCATCTAATAAATCTGTTACCTCCTCTCCTATGGCCATTAAGGCGTAATGAGCAACTTGCTCGGTGTTGGACTCCTCTTCTTCAGATGCGCTCGAGTCATCCCACGTTGCTTGGAGCGCCTTCTTCTTTGTTGTTCTTTTCTTGACTTGGGGACAATCACTCTTGTAGTGTCCCGGCTTTTTACATTCGTAGCAGATCACTTGGTCCTTCTTGGGTTCAAGTTTATTTTTCACATCGTTTTTAAACTTGTTTCTTTTGAAGAATTTCTTAAACTTTCTTGTCAAAAGTGCCAAGTCATCATCACAGTCCTCATCACTTGAGTTTTCTCTCAAGTGGCATTCAGAAGTTTTAAGTGCCATATCCTTCCTGTTCTTTGGAAGGATGTCTTCTTGCTCTTCATGAGCTTTGCAAGTCATTTCGTAGGTCATTAATGACCCGATTAGTTCTTCAAGAGGGAAGTTGCGCAGATCCTTTGCCTCTTGAATGGCAGTGACTTTAGGATCCTAACTTTTAGGAAGGGATCTTAGTATTTTATTTACGAGTTCAAAATCCGAAAAACTTTTTTCGAGTCCTTTTAGACCGTTGACGACATCCGTGAAACGGGTAAACATGTCGCCAATGGTTTCACTCGGTTTCATTCGGAAAAGTTCAAAAGAATGCAGCAACAGATTGATTTTTGACTCTTTCACTCTACTTGTGCCCTCGTGGGTCACTTCAAGTGTGTGCCAAATATCAAAAGCAGTTTCGCAAGTTGAAACACGATTAAACTCATTTTTATCAAGTGCGCAAAATAAGGCATTCATAGCCTTTGCATTAAGAGCGAAAGCCTTCTTTTCCAACTCATTCCAATCGATCATTGGAAGAGAAGACTTTGAAAATCCGTTTTCAACAAGGTTCCACAGTTCAAAATCCATAGAAATAAGAAAGATCCTCATTCGGGTCTTCCAGTAAGTGTAGTCCGTTCCACTGAACATGGGTGGACGTGTAATCGAATGCCCCTCTTGGTTTCCGGCGTATGCCATCTCTCTTGGGTTTTAATCCTTTAGAGAGTTAACCTTGCTCTGATACCAATTGTTAGGATCGAGAGCACTAAGAGGGGGGGGTGAATTAGTGCAGCGGAAATCTTACAGCGATTAAAAACCAAAAGCTGCGTTCGTTCAAAAACTATTATGATGCAAAAGCAAATTCTCAGTTTGTATCTAAGTGCAGTTTGCGTCTAAGCGCAGATTGCGTCTAAGCGCAGTTTTGCGTCTAAGCGCAGTTTACGTCTAAACTCAGATTTACGTCTAAATGCAGTTTTACGTCTAAATGCAGATTTACGTCTAAACGCAGATTTACGTCTAAACGCAATTTTACGTCTAAACGCAGATTTACGTCTAAACTCAGATTTACGTCTTAAACTCAGATTTACGTCTAAACGCAGATTTACGTCTAAACGCAGTTTTACGTCTAGACGCAGATTTACGTCTAAACTTTGAAACTTGTTTGTATACTCGCAGAAGGCAGTATGCAGTTGAAATCAAGACGTAAACGTGAACTGAGATCTGATGATTGAGCGAGGAAAGCCGATTTACGTCTGAATGCAGTTTTACGTCTAAATGTTGAAAACTCGTTCGTAAAATTGTAGAGGACAGTTTGCAGTTATCAATAGGATCAAAATGTAAGTGTAAACTGCAAAGAAGCTCGTTCGTAAAAGCACGGAAGACAGTTCTGCAGAATCAAACGTAAACGTAAACTGTAATGTATGAAAATACGAATTTACGTCTGAATGCAGATTCGGAAGAACAGCACTTAGAACTTGTTCGTGAAAGCGCAGAGAGCAGTAGTAATGAAGGAGGTTTGCAGTAATGATAAAGTGCCCGAAAATAAACGCAAACCAGAGATTTAGAGTGGTTCGGTCAGCCTTGACCTACTCCACTTTTGGCTTCCTCCACCGACGAGGTTGCCGACATCAACTAGGGGCCTTCCTTCAATAGGCGAAGGCCAAACTGCCCTTTTACAATTTCTCTCCTTTTGACAGGCTCAGGAGACAACCTTTACAGACCTTTCTCTCCTCACTTTACAACTGAAAACTTGAAGAACAGAAGGAGGAGACTTAAAGGCTTTACAACACTTTTGAGCTCTTAGAATCACAGAAAAGATCAAGATTTCGGTGTAGGTCTATATCTTTTCAGTGCTGAATGGGTGGGGTATTTATAGGCCCCAACCCAATTCAAAATTCGAGCTCAAAACGATCAAATCGATCAAATCCCAGAATTCTGGGATCAGGCGGTTGCACCTCTTGACTGGAGAGGTGGCACCGCCTGGCAAAGCTCGAAGACTGAGCTCAGACGATTGCTCCTCTCTACCAGAGCTCGAAGACTGAGCTCGATGGTTGCATCACCTGGCAGAGCTCGAAGACTGAGCTCGGTGGTTGCACCGCCTGGCAGAGCTCGAAGTCTGAGCTCGGTGGTTGCATCACTTGGCAGAGCTCGAAACTGAGCTCAGGCTGATGCACCTCTCTGCCAGAGCTCGAAGACTGAGCTCGGTGATTGCATCACCTGGCAGAGCTCGAGACTGAGCTCAGGCTGATGCACCTCTCTGCCAGAGCTCGAAGACTGAGCTCGGTGGTTGCATCGCCTGGCAGAGCTCGAAACTTGAGCTCTGGCGGTGCAACCTCTTGACAGAGGAGGTTGCACCGCCCAGTCTAGCTCGAAGACTGAGCTCTGGGTGGTTGCACCTCTTGGCTGGGGCGGTTGCACCTCCTAGCCTCGCAGCCCTGGCGGTTGCACCTCCTGGCTGGGGCGGTTGCACCTCCCAACCTCACAGCCCTGGCGGTTGCACCTCCTGGCTGAGGCGGTTGCACCTCCTGGTGCAATCAGGGTCCGAATGGTTCGCTCCATTCGGCCCAATTTGAATCTTTTCAGGGGCCCAATTGCCCCAAGATTAAGCTAATGGGATCACCTCCCATTTTCATGCTTAATCATCATGCTAACTACGATTAACTCTAAGACAACTTCTGCAGCTTTGCTCCGATGCGTCAATCGCTTCTTCCGGCGAGTTTCCAGCCAACTTCCGTCGATCATCCGATAAACCCTCGGTGATCCTTCTGCGGACATCCGGCATACTCCTGGACTTTGCGACGATCCACCTGGCGAGTTCCGACGAGCTTCGCTTGGCAAGCTTCTGGACTTCTCGGATCTGTTCTCGCTGAACCTCCGACGACCGTCCGAACTTCCGTCGAACTCTCGAACTCCCAACGTGATCATGATCTTGACTCCGGCGCAACACCTGCTGCTTGTCTTACTCTTATCGTAGTTAATCCTGCACACTTATCTCAACACATAGATTAGATAACAAATGACAATTGACTTCATCATCAAAATCCGAGATTCAACAAAATATGCATGATTGAAAGGACAAATTGTGATTCTGCTCCTAATGATATTATGTCTACGAAATCGTATATTCTGCTTTGTGTTTTGAAACTGTATCTCTTTGGAAATTGTACCCTTTTGATATGGATATGTTAGTCACTTGCTGAGCTCTTTATGCTCATCCCGTTTGTTGATAAATTTTTCAGGATAGCGTATCGCTTGCTTAAATGCTAAGAATGGGCTGAGGCAGTGGAAAGTTTAGAAGACGTTGGGCAGAACTTTTGTTAGCATACATGTAGTTGTGTATAAGCTACCTTGCATATAATGAAATGTGACTATGAATCTAAACTTGTGGATTTTGTGTAAGTTAATGGATCCCTCATGTATAGGGTTTTGGAATGTTAAATTAAATTCGTGTAATGATATGAACTTATGGTAAATCGTTGTTTGTGGTGACTGCATAGAATTCCCCACTTGTGGATTTACACTGTGGTTTTTATTTTGATGAGTTGAGTTCAGATTGTATGAATTATCGAGTGATGTGTGCTATGTTTATGAATTGCACAGGGTTATGAAGTGGTAGATTATAGAAGTGAAAATTTTGATCTGAATGTTTTCTTAGTGACCTCAAATGTGTGTTTGGATCCTGGGTTAGTTGTGATGAAGATTTTAAATATTATCGATATATTTTGTGGGGGCGTGACACATTCCCCCCGCTCGGTCAAGGACGTGCAGCGTCTCACCGGGAAGTTAGCAGCACTCAGCAGGTTCGTGCCACGTTCAGGCAACAAGTGCGTCCCCTTCTTCCGAGCCATACGATAGGCCAACCAATTTACATGGACCTCGGAATGCGCAGCAGCCTTCGAAAAACTGAAGACATGCCTCGCCCACTTGCCTCGGCTTGCTTCACCCGACCCAAGTGAAACCCTTGGTCTCTACCTAGCGACATCAACGCAGGCAGTCAGCTCGGTGCTTGTTCGGGAAATGCCCCCAGCGCAACAGCCCATCTATTACGTCATTCACGTCCTCACCGGGCCCGAGACAAGGTACTCCCCAATCGAAAAGCTAACTCTCGCGCTGATAAAGACGGCTTGGAAGTTGTGGCATTACTTCCAAGCCCACACAATCAAAGTGATTACCGACCAACCATTGCAGCGGATCCTCTCCGACTTCGATGCCTCTGGGCAAATGCTGTGGTGGTTGGTCGAGCTCAGCGAATTCGACATTCAGTACTCACCTCGAGCAGTCATCAAAGCTCAGGTATTGGCTGATTTCATATCCGAGTTAACCCCTGAAGATCATACCCATGAGCAGGAGAATGGCGAGAACGCATGGATCCTGCACGTGGACGAGTCGGCCACCGCCGAATTAGCCGAGATCGAACTAGTTCTCAAAAGCCCGTCCGGGGAGACCTTCGAGAAATCGCTCCAATTACAATTCTGAGCCACGAACAATGAGGTCGAATACGAAGTGCTACTCCATGGCCTCCGCCTCGCCCTGGAGATGTATGTCGCTAACCACGAAGTCCATAGTGACTCCCAGTTGGTGACAGGACACGTCAACGGGAGTTATGAAGCCTGGGAGCCAACGATGGCGCTGTACCTGACAGAGGCAAAGCGGCTCACCCATCGCTTCAACTGCCTCTCGATCACTAGAATACCTCGGGCGTGGAACACACTGGCCGATACGCTGGCCAAATCAACCTTGGCCCGCGACCTGCCGACGACCCCAACGTTGGAGTTCATATCGACCCCGACAGTGCCAACTTGTGAGGTTTCCAACACAGAGATCTCCCCGAACTAGGTGGAGGAGATCCTCCACTTTAAGAAAGACAAGACGAAACCCGATGACCCCGCGGTAGCGAGACGATTAAGGTGGAACCAAGTCTGGTACTGCGTGGTCGGCAGGAAGCTATACCGCAGGGCCTTCTCTCAACCTCTCTTACGTTGCCTCGCACAACCGAAAGCTGAGACGGTCCTTGCCGAACTTCATGAGGGGATCTGTGAGGAACACATCGGTGGGCGGACTTTGGCCTTCAAGACCCTAAGGCAAGGATACTACTGGCTGACTATGTGCCAGGACGCCATGGCATACGTACGGCAATGCCAATAGTGTCAAATGCATGCTCGACTGTAGCATCAGCCGACGACGCTTCTTACCCCAATGGACGCTACATGGCCCTTCGCCCAATGGGGGCTGGACATCCTCGGGCCTTTCCCTCCCACCTTAGGATAGCGGCGTTTTTTTATAGTCGAGGTCGATTACTTCACGAAGTGGGTCGAGGCCGAACCTTTGGCCTCCATCACCAAGGAGAGGGTTCGAGGCTTCACATGGAAGAACATCATCACCCGATTTGGAATCCCAAGGGTTATCGTCACTGACAATGGAGCTCAATTCAACAACCCTAAATTCAAGACCTATTGCTAGTCGTATGGAATACAATTAAGGTTCAGCTCGATCGCGCACCCCCAGACCAATGGACAAACAGAAGTGATGAATCGAGCGATTCTAGAGGGCCTCAAGAGGAGGGTCTCGGGCGCATGTGGCGCTTGGGTGGACGAGCTCCCTAGCATCTTATAGGTGATGCGGACGACCCCTAAAACCACCTCGGGAGAGTCCCTGTTCAGCCTAGCATTCGGAACTGAAGTAGTGCTCTCGCTCAAGATGCTATTTCTGACATGGCGCACCTCCAACTATGAACCAATAGGCTCTGCCGAGGGTCTGCAAGCAAACCTGGACCTCCTCAAGGAAAGGAGGGCCAAGGCGCATCTGCATACCTTGGCGTACAAAAAAGTGGTGGCCCAGATATACAACTGCAAAGTTCGACCACGACCAATCAAAGTTTGAGACCTCATCCTCCGGAAGGCGGAGGTGAGTGACCCAACCTGAGCGCGAGGTAAACTCGCGCCTAACTGGGAAGGCCCCTATCGAGTATATGATGTGGTTCGAGAAGGGACCTACCAACTCAAGACCATGGAGGGAACCCCTCTACCGAGGACATGGAATGCGACGAATTTGAAGAAATTCTATCCGTAAAGATCGAGGGGTGAGCCTCCCCGAAGGAAGCATCTAAATACATGGTACGAGAAGATGAGAAGTTAGGATTCCAAAATAAAACCTTTATTTGATAAAGGCACATATATACATCAAGGTCAGGTGATACAATTTCAAAATTCGACCCGACCACAACAAAATGAAAAGGAGAAAGTACAACCCCTAGCTCCGAGGGGGAGTCTCGGGCCCATCATCAAAGGGGATGCTCGCTAGCATGTTGACATCCTAGTCCTTCGGCAGGTCGACAAACGGATCTGGCTCTAGTTCTTGATCCGGGTACCTTGCTCGAAAACGAACATAGGCTACACGATACCCGAAATCATATGTCACTCGCCCCGACCTCGCCAGGCCGTGCTCAAACCCAATAGATGACTTATACTCGGCAAGCACCTCCTTTATCTTCCCAGGAAACGCCAGCCGCTCCTTCAAAACTTCTTCGGCGGCCCAGGCCGAAGATCGGGGAATCTCAACGTCATGGGAAAGGGTCAGCAGCTCATCGTCCAACATCCGGACGTGCGACGGGCTCTCCTCCAGCTCGCCCTTGAGGCGTGTCACCTCTTCCTCTAAAGCCGAGGTGCAATGCTCGGTCGCAGCGACAACTTTCGGACCGCCCCAATCCCTCAACTCCTGATTCTCCCGTTTAAGGGAGGCATTAATCCCCGCCTGGCATTCAATCACCCGGCCAGCGTTAAGGACCCGATCGATCAGCGCCATGGCGTAGTGTTGACCCTACACAAAGGTCAGCGTTAGGAGTCACGAGAAGAGAGGTTTGGACCAGGGTAGGAGCCACCGCTTACCCAGACAAACGACTGTTGGGAAATCTTGGGACGACATCACATGCGCAGCGGAAGAACAAGAAAACAAAATCCTCGATTCCCAAAAAGATGTTCGTCGTCGTACGAAGATTGGTGCGCAAAATCCGCGAAACTCAAAACTGCGTATAGAGTAGATTGTGTTACCTAGGGAGATCATATATCCCTGTTTCCTTACAGATCCTTAGGAGAGGGTGAAGGAGGTCAAGCGTCCTCCTCTCTAGCGGTGATCCACACAGCAGGGTTGCGACGACGCTCCTTAAAACTCCAGGCCTGCTCTGAGGTGGAGAGAGAGAGGAGAATAGGAAAGGCAAGCAAAGACTCTAGCCTATGAGGCTCTGAATCCCTCCTATTTATAGAGGTCTCTTGTCAAACCCTAATGGGTCTTCCCCTAGTGGGTATTGGATCTGCATCCAATAAGACAAAGGGCTCCGTCGGATATCTCATATCAGAACCTCTACTCATCGCAATACCTACCATATGTGTGTGACCCTCTAGGCCCAATATCGAGCTGGCCGTGAGTCATACCCGTCAGAACTCCTTCTAACTCAGTGAATTATTATCTCTGTAATAATTCACTCGACTCATCGACTACGGACGTACTAGGCCACTACGCCGTAGTCCCCAAACGATACAGGGGAATCCAATCCATTGGATATGTCTGTCCTCAGTTACCGTGTACCTATAGTCCCTCATCCATCTAATATCCCAGAGACCGTATATCGAGCATGGTGCTATCAGACCCATACGGTTTCTACTCGAGTCTCGCTCTAATCGGATTCTCCCGGAGAACTCTTTCTCTCTCAATCCGAATGACCCTGGCCAGGGATTTGTCTGAGCAAGAACACATGAGATATTTCTCTCATGACGCCGAGAGTGGATGATCCTCTATCGACACTCAATAGCCCTCGTAAGGTCGACTACCCCTCCCAATGACCAGCTGTACTAGATCTGGGACAGCCAAACCTATAAGTCTGGTATCAAAGAGTGAAGCACTCATACAGGACATCCTTGGTGTCTCAAGTCTAAGGACCAGATATACCACTAGGACTACGGAATCGCTGTCTGACAATAAGGCATCATCAACCATCCAGCATTCCGTAAGCGGATCAATCAGTGAACTCATTCTCCAATAAGCACCTGTATTGTATCCCTAGTGTCCCTACATGAGCAGCTATGAGACCAGCTGCATCCATCATATGGACGGGTATACAGCACACCAGTCTGTCCGGTTATCACGATGTCCCTATCGAGTAACCTATGACCAGGATTATTTAGGATGTGTTTAAAGGTGAATCGATCTCATTATCGTAATCTCATCACGATCCGATTCCCATTGCACAAATCCAATGACATCACAATATATATATGCACATATGCAATAGTTATAAAGTGATATACGCCAAAATAAGCAAAAAGATTTTTTATCAAGTCACATGTGCCATCACTCACGTGATTGGCTTACTGGGCACCTATGACTAGCAACGACTTGGCCGCCCGGTCCGCCAGCGCTTCCGAAGGGGAGCAGTAAAGCTCTTTTGCCATTGCTGGATGAAGTGCCCCGTGGAGAAATTCCTAGGCAATGGAGTCGTCGCCCTAGATATGGCTGTCGACATGGAGAGACGTCCATCGAGGGGTGTATGGGGTGCCCGGCTCCTCGGCTGGAAGATCAGCCATGGCGATGGACTCGAACTCCTCGCCGCCGGCCCAAGGGCGGGCGCGACACAGATGCCACATGGATGTCGGGCGCGGAGGCGCTCTCCTAGGGGGGTCACTGTCGGATGACCCAACCACCACCTTTGCGCTCCCCACGCCCCTGACCTGGGGAGCAGCCTCGGGCGATCCCGAGACGGTACTCTCGTGAGCGGCCGCACCCGCGGGCTTCTTTCGAACCATGGTCTTCGTCTTCTTCCGAGGGCGGCTCGCCTTAGGCGATCACGTTCTCTTTAGCGTGCCCCACTGCGGGGTACTCTCGGTTCGGGAAACATCGCCACCTTGGGGCGAAGGTGTGGCGGCCCCGCCATGGGACGATCCCTTCACTCGCTGAAGGTTCACCATTTTTGCAACAAGAAGCCCGATCGGTCAAGTGCCTCGAGACGAGCATGTGGCCCACAACATGTTAATAACCATATCCTTGGTGGCAAGGCTCAGCCCTGCTTTGACCAGCCACTCCTCGCTCATCGCCTTGACTACCCGAGAGGAGGACAAGAGGCCTCTCAGCCGATTCACGTCCATCGTTTCTCCAACAGAAAGCAACGGGGGGGTGTTGTCGACGGTTCGAGAGGTCCATCCGGCACTAAAGCCCCACCCTCGACTACAATCGATGAAAAAGAAGCGGCTCTTCCAACCTTTGTTGTTGGAAGGACCACCGCTGATCTTAAACCTACTATGGGCGGTAAGGTAATACCCCCCTTGACCCTTACACAAACGGAAGCAGACCAAGAAGAGAGTCCTGGTCGGCTTGATCCCGACTCCCCTACACTCCCCGAGAAACGCCACTAAATAACGCCAAGAGTTCGGCGTCATTTGGGACGGTGATATGCCCCACTTATGGAGACATTCCTCGATAACGGGATGCAGCGGGAACCGCAGCCCCGCCTCGAGGGCCCCTACGGTCAACCCAAACCCGTCGGGAACCCGATCATATGACCGTTGGCCGGGCCGAGGGGCGTAAACCTTATAGCACTCCGGGATACGATAATGATCCCGAAGTACCCCCAAAAGACCCTCGGTCACCACCGAGTCCACGTCATGCCACGATTTGAGGCTTTCAAGTGCAGAAGAACTCCCTACGACCCTCGAGCGGGCACCTTTAGAGGACACGCTGACGACCTCAGCCCAGAGTTCCCCAGAGGAAGAAGTCGAAGAAGAAGACGAAAGTGAGGACGCAGAAGAAGAAGATGAAGGGGAGGATGGAGACATCCTAACCTCAGGGCAAAAAGGACAAAGCCAGGCGCAGGACGAAGGACCAGGCAAAAGTAGCGACGATTGCTTCAAGAGAAGCTTATAAAGGGCAGGCTGCCCTGCTGCTAGGGCGACGGTTACGCTCCCCGAGGAGAGCGATGGACGTCGCATTTAAAACCCGTCGTGACTCCTCGGATACACCAGATTCGTCGCCCTCGAGAATCCCGCCAGAGGCACCTCATCACCAGAAATCTCCCGCCAGAAATCATTCAGCTTCCCACCTGGTCCTGCGTCCCATCGGGCCCCACCACCAAGTTGTCACGGACTTAGCTGATTTTGCCTAAGTCGTGCGGCACCCTCGCACGTCCGTCCGCAAAGGTCAGCCTCCCCAAAGCCTCCCATTGTCCCTTAGGACCAACAAAAGAGAGAACGGGTTAAAGAGAACGCCTCAATCGGGATCCACAAGCAAACATGTCCGAAAAACACTTCATAGACAATGCAAATTACAAACAGACTTTACAAGCTCTAAACAGTAGCACAACAAAGGGTAAAATGGTCCATTACAGATCAAAAATCTCTCGCACGTGTCCACATGACACAACCTTTATTTACAAGCCTAAAGAGGCCACTGACCCAACTAAAATGGGACTATTAAGTCTTCGGCCGCCCCTTTACATGCTGTACAAGGCATGAATATACCAAAAGATACGGACATACATAAGCATTACATCAAACACCTTGTTTAGAAGTTTGTCCATGACATTCTCCCCCACTTATTCCTTCGACGTCCTCGTCGAAGCCTTTGTGAACACTGCAACTCTTCGCCTTTGCTGAGTCTTCAATCTTCTGCTCCAACTGCAATGCGCCTCCTGGCTCCCAGCTGCTCTCCGCTGCTGTTTTTGAGTAGTCGAACCTTTGATCCGCCATGCTGCTTCAACTCACCAATGACTCTGACTCTAGTGTGGGGTTGGCTGAGTTGTGCTGATCCTCGTTGATTCCTGCGGATCCACCAAATGAAGGAAAAGACCATCCTTACTGCGCCAGTCTCTCAAAATTTTCACATGCTGCTTGAACTGGGTGGATGCTTGTTGGAGCTTTAACGAGCATCGCCTCGCAAACTTCTGAAGTTTTGGGTCCTTCCTCCACAAAATCTGCTCATTGACTCTTCTTTCAGTTAGTTGTCACCTCCAAGTAGGTTCGCATCAATTCCGCTTTCGATTGGCATTTCATTGGGAAATGAGGCGGACAATCTACTCTCAGTAGCACTGATCACCGTTGGTGAGGATTTGACAACTATTGTCTTCCATTATCTTCGAAGGGTCTTTGAACTTATGCAGCGTTCCTCTGCTGGATAGATAAGAGAATTGGGGTACTCAGTTTCGCCCATCCTCTTAAGAGTTGAGAAGGCAAAGGTTACTTGACTTCGCCCGCCTCCTCGAGGTTGAACTTCATGTATCAAGCTGGTTATTGGTATTCGCCTGCTCTTTGCTCACACTTCTGAAGCACTTGAAGTGTTTGCACTCCTTGCGTTGAGTTAGCTACTGTGATTCACCTTTTCAATGCCATCAAACTTCTGGAATGCAGGAAGTTTTCACCCCAACTTGGAGTAATTCTCTGATAGATGAGGTCGCCTCTGGGATTGTACCGTCTTCTCCATCAACCCTGCCGCCTACTCCTCTGAGTAGCAAAGGTACAGCACCGCGTACTGCCTGCTTCGTTCCTTGGTCGTGCACTCTTGCATGACCCGAAGTCCTTCACTTACGACTATCTTGATGAGAAACTTGTTGACACCGGTCTTACGAAGTTTCTTGGCCTCTGCCCTTTAGCCTTGACTCGGTACTTGGAGATTGCCTCTGCATGCTCCACCTCCTCGGCCCTTTTCACGACCAAGGGCTCTCCCTCCATGAGAGCAAGGGATCAATGACTTTCACGGAAGTCCCGCCTCTACGGTACCATGGCGCTGCCATGCCCATGGCCCTACTATCCGTCGCCTCGCATCTGCATCTCTTTTCTTCACGATCAGTAGATATGTCTTCGTGGCACTCCTCTGAGTCCACCGCCATTCTAACTGATGCTTGATTTTGGGTAGCTAAGTCCCTCTGGACTCGTCGTCGCTTCCTCGCCCCTTTCGACCCCCTGCTTCAACACCTCTGTGTTCTCCAAGCAGTCCGTTTGGTCGATGGAAAGACAGACTGCAACTCCCATGCATGGCCTCTGCCATCACGTTGTAGGGTTTGCACCGATTCTGTTCTCCTTAGCTTCCTTGGTAGCAATGTCCGCTTACTCGACCTTGTCCTCTGACTTGTCTGGCTCCCTTAAGCGAATATGAGCTCTGGAGCAGTCCAACTCTCCAGCTGCTTCGATCATACCTCTGCATGATCAAGTCCCTCCCATGGAACTCACTGGTACTTGCATTCGAACTTTTCCCTTGGTGGAACCCAGCCCCCATATGCTGATGACCAAGGTTTTCATCCGATGCAAAATTCGATGCACGCCCGGAAGACACGCCTCTGCGGTACAATGGCCTTCACTCCTTGAATCCATAGCCCTTCTTACCGTCGTGTTGTTCACCGAAGTGGAGCTCCTAGTAGCTCTCGATCATACCTCCATATGATCTAGTCCCTCCCGGGACTAGACTATGTGTATCGTATTGCCGCGAACTGTTCCACCACGATCCGCTGCACCATGTCGCCTCTTGGTGACATCTATATTGCATTCTGATCCTTGTGGAATAAACTCGAATTATGAACCCTCCATGTGTGTGGCCTCTGCCAATACATCGCAGGGACTCCTCCACCTTCGATTTTGTTCGCTCCTTTGGCAATCGACCTTCATCCACCCACTCTTGGGTCACACCTAGATGAAGCACTGCTCTAGGACAGTCCATCGCCTAGTAGCTCCCAAAGTCCACTGACTTCACTGTAATTTGTGCACTATTGTCTGGATCCTGGGCCTCTACCCCTACCAGCACAATCTCCGCTGCGTACTGCTTCCTTCATGGCAACTTGAATGCCAACACTGTGACATATTCTTCAAGAGTACCCACCTCTGCGTTCTCTTGCCCCGTGCTAAGGCCTTCTGAACCCAACTTCGCCTCTGCAAATTGAGTCGACTTAGTTCCTCCATCAAATGCTCCTCCGAGATAAGGTGCAGGTGCCCAGAAGCTCCCTTCGTCATTGGCACCATGCAAGATGAGTCCACTCCGACAGAATGAATGGCCCATAGAACAACATGATCCTGCTCTTGCCTCTACAAGAGTTCATGTCCTTGACCTCTGTCCAAGGAAAGCATTGTGCCTCTGCTCCATGTTCCAACTTCTATGCTGGCTCCCTTCATGCGGCTTGGGTACTTCGCTAAGTTACACCCAAGTTGCTCCGCTCCTCGTTTTTGCATTGAGTCGATGGTGGCCCTCACGCCCACCATTCCATGGGGCAGCCCTCCCTTGAGTCCGATCTCCACATCGACTCCAAGTGTGCCTTCATTTAAGTTGCTTTGGGTTGCTCCCCCACTTGATCTCGCAATGCATCCACCAATGCATTCTCTCAAGCGAGATCATGCGACGACTCCTCGCCGCTTGCTCAGTCCATCGAGCTTCATGGAGTTGTTGTTTGTTGAGGTACTCCTCCTCAACATATGAGGTCTGTCTCACATGATTCTCCCTCTGGAGAGCCGGGACTTATCCCTCCTGGATAACTATCCCGTTGGAGCAACATCTCTCTTCGTTTGGGAGACCACTATCCCCTTGGACTACTCCGAACTGCTGAACAAACTGTGAATTGTTTTGCCTCCTGCAAACGCACTTGCTAGATTGCGACTCCCCGTCAATACAGTCCCCGCTGCACCCCTCAAGGCCTAGCAACATGCTGAACTCGTTGCACACTTCAGCCTCCTACGGACGTATCCTTCACATGCCGAAGAGAAAGTTTCAATGCTCCATGACGCCGAGTTTCGGTCGCCCTGGGATGGCCACGAACATTCCATCGTCCGCATACAAGCCCATGCATGAGTACCAAATTCTTCGAGTTAGCAATTCCCCTCACCTCTGTGAGCTTTGCATAACTCTTTTGGTCATTGAGCAACTCATTCCACCTTGGATGGTCTCATCCTTTACCAAGCGCCTCGCTTGCCTTGAGCACCATCAAGTATAGTTGCCAACGTTGAGCCGTAGCTCAAACTCAGCCATCCCAACCTTTGTGCGCTCCACATTCTTCCAAGCTTGCCTGTTCTCGTGTTGCCTCTTGCGCGAAGGGTTGGCAATTCCTCTGAATGCCAATCTCAGATGCCCGCTCCTCCGAGCGACTCTTTTTCCCTACATCTCCATGCCTGTTTTCCCCCAAACGGTCGCGTGTGTGCTGACTGCCCTCAACGCAGCCCCGCTAGGTCCCCCACGTTTGCATGCTAAGTGTTTCTATGAGTGCTTGTCCCGCTCTGATACCATGTGTCACGGACTTAGCTGGTTTTCCCTAAGTCGGCCTCCCCAAAGCCTCTCATTATCCCTTAGGACCAACAAAAGAGAGAACGGGTTAGAGAGAACACCTCAATCGGGATCCACAAGCAAACATGTCCGAAAAACACTTCATAGACAATGCAAATTACAAACATACTTTACAAGCTCTGAACAGTGGCACAACAAAGGGTAAAATTGTCCATTATAGACCGAAAATCTCTCGCACGTGTTCACATGACACAACCTTTATTTACAAGCCTAAAGAGGCCACCGACCCAACTAAAATGGGACTATTAAGCCTTCGGCTGCCCCTTTACATGCTGTACAAGGCATGAATATACCAAAAGACACGTACATACATAAGCATTACATCAAACACCTTGTTTAGCAGTTTGTCCGTGACAACGTGGCGCACGATTTTGGGCGAACTCTGACACGTTGCCCCGTAAGGCCCCAACTTGCGGCTCGCCGACCCATTTCCTGTCCGGGTCACTCCATATCGGCTCCCGACTTGCAACCCGTCGACAAATCTCTCGCACGAGCCGCTCCAGATCGGTTCTCGACTTGTGGCTCGCTAGCCCATTTCCTGCCCGGGTCACTCCATATCGACTCCCGACTTGTGACCCGTCAGCATAGCTCTCGCACGAGCCGTTCCAGATTAATTCCCGACTTGCAGCTCGTTGGCCCATGTCCTGGCCGGGTCGCTCTAGATCGGCTTCCAACTTGCGACCCGTCGGCGTAGCTCTTGCACGAGCCGCTCTAGATCGGTTCCCGACTTGTGACTCACCGGCCCATTTCCTGCCCGGGTCGCTCCGTATCGGCTCCCGACTTGTGACCCGTCGGCATAACTCTTGCACAAGTTGCTTCAGATCGATTCTCGATTTATGGCTCGCCGGCCCATTTCCTGCCCGAGTCGCTCCAGATCGGCTCCCGACTTGCGGCCTGTCGGCGTAGCTCTCACACGAGCCGCTCCAGATTAGTTCCTGACTTACGGCTCACCGCCCCATTTCCTGCCCGGGTTGCTCCAGATCGGCTCCTGACTTGCGACCCGTCGGCGCAGCTCTCGCACGAGCCGCTCAAGATCGGTTCCCAACTTACGGCTCGCTGGCTCATTTCCTACCCGGGTCGCTCCAGATCAGCTCCCGACTTACAACCCGTCGGCGTATCTCTCGCACGAGCCGCTCTAAATCAGTTTCCAACTTGCAGCTCGCCGACCCATTTCCTGCCCGGGTCGCTCCAGATCAGCTCCCGACTTGTGACCCGTCGGCACAGCTCTCGCACAAGCCACTCTAGATCGATTCCCGACTTGCGGCTCGATGGCCCAACTCCTGCCCGGGTCGCTCCAAATCGGCTCCCCACTAATGACCCGTCGGCATCAAAACCCGAGCCCAAACTCGGTCATTCAGACCGTAGGACCAACCTTCAAACTGAGTCACATCTCGCGGCCAATTCAATGTCTGAGCCATGCCTCGCGGCCAATTCAATGCCCGAACCACACCTCGCTGTCACGGACTTAGCTGGTTTTGCCTAAGTCGTGCGGCACCCTTGCGTGTCCGTCCGCAAAGTTTAGCCTCCCCGAAGCCTCCCATTGTCCCTTGGGACCAACAAAAGAGAAAACGGGTTAGAGAGAACTCCTAAATCGGGATCCACAAGCAAACATCTCCGAAAAACACTTCATAGACAATGTAAATTACAAACAGACTTTACAAGTTCTGAACAGTTGCATGACAAAAGGTAAAATGGTCCATTATAGACCGAAAATCTCTCGCACGTGTCCACATGACACAACCTTTATTTACAAGCCTAAAGAGGCCACCAACCCAACTAAAATGAGACTATTAAGCCTTCGGCCACCCCTCTACATGTTGTACAAGGCATGAACATGCCAAAAGACACGGACATATATAAGCGTTACATCAAACATCCTGTTTCGAAGTTTGTCTATGACATTCTCCCCCACTTATTCCTTCGACGTCCTCGTTGAAGCCTTTGTCGACACTGCAACTCCTCGCCTTTGCTGAGTCTTCAATCTTCTGCTTCAGCTACAATGCGCCTCTTGGCTCCTAGCTGCTCTCCGCTGCTGTTTTTGAGTAGTCGAACCTTTGATCCGCCATGCTATGTTAGGACCCTTTTTCTGAGCTTTTGAATAATGTTTATTGAGTCTGTTTAGTCCAATTGTTTATTGAGTCGATTTGGTTCAGTTAGAGTCAAGTAGAGGTTTATTTAATATTTATTTATTATTAGAGTTCAAGTCCTAAGGGACTCTGGGTGGAACTCTATAAATAGGGATGTAACTACTTCTTTTCATTAATCTATGAAAAATATTATTCTGTCTTTTGACAAACCCTAGGAGGTCGATCCCCTCGAAGTGATCAAGAAGGGTCGATCCCCTCGAAGCGATCAAGGAGGGCCGATCCCCTCGAAGAGATCAAGGCCGATCCCTTCGAAACGATCATTATCATCCCCATTTCTCCCCTTTCTTCCATGATAAGACTTTAGGGTCTTATCATTTGGTATCAGAGCCTACGATAAGACTTTAGGGTCTTATCATTTGGTATCAGAGCCTATGATAAGACTTTAGGGTCTTATCATGCTGCTTCAACTCACCAATGACTCTGACTCTGGTGTGGGGTTGGCTGAGTTGTGTTGATCCTTATTGATTCCTGTGGATCTCCCAGATGAAGGAAAAGACCATCCTTACTGCGCTAGTCTCTCAAATTCCTCATGCTGCTTGAACTGGGTGGATGCTTGTTGGAGCTTTAACGGGCATCGTCTCGCAAACTTATGAAGTTTTGGGTCATTCCTCCACAAAATTTGCTCATTGACTCTTCTTTCACTTAGTTGTCACATCCAAGTAGGTTCGCATCACTTCCGCTTTCGATTGGCATTTCATTGGGAAATGAAGCGGACAATCTACTCTCAGTAGCACTGATCACCATTGGTGAGGATTTGATAACTATTGTCTTCCATTATCTTTGAAGGGTCTTTGAACATCTGCAGAGCTACTCTGCTAGATAGATAATAGAATTGGGGTACTCGGTTTCGCCCATTCTCTTAAGAGTTGAGAAGGCAAAGGTTACTTGACTTTGCTCGTCTCCTCGAGGTTGTACTCCATGCATCGAGCTGGTTACTGGCCTTCGCCTGCTCTTTGCTCACACTTCTGAAGCACTTGAAGTGTTTGCACTCCTTGCGTTGAGTTAGTTACTGTGATTCACCTTCTCAATGCCATCGAACTTCTGGAATGCAGGAAGTTTTCACCCCAACTTGGAGTAATTCTCTCATAGGTTTGGTCGCCTCTGGGATTATACCGTCTTCTCCATCAACCCTGCCGCCTACTCCATTAAGTAGCAAAGGTACAGCACCGCGTACTGCCTGCTTCGTTCCTTGGTTATGCACTCTTGCATGACCCGAAGTCCTTCACTTTCGGCTATCTTGATGAGAAGCTCCTTGACACCGGTCTTATGAAGTTCCTCGGCCTCTGCCCTTCAGCCTTGTCTCGGTACTTGGAGATTACCTCTGCATGCTCCACCTCCTCGGCCCCTTTCACGACCAAGCGCTCTCCCTCCATGAGAGCAAGGGATCAATGACTTTCACGGAAGTCCCGCCTCTACGGTACCATGACGCTGCCATGCCCAAGGCTCTACTATCCGTCGCCTCGCATCTGCATCCCTTTTCTTCACGATCAGTAGATATGTCTCCGTGGCACTCCTCTGAGTCCACCTCCATTCTAACTGATGCTTGATTTTGGGTAGCTAAGTCCCTTTGGACTCGTCATCGCTTCCTCGCCCCTTTCGACCCCTTGCTTCAACACCTCTGTGTTCTCCAAGCAGTCCGTTTGGTCAATGGAAAGACAGACTGCAACTCCAATGCGTGGCCTCTGCCATCACGTGTAGGATTTGCACCGATTATATTCTCCTTAGCTTCCTTGGTAGCAACGTTTGCTTACTCGACCTTGTCCTCTGACTTGTCGGGCTCCCTTAAGCGAATATGAGCTCTGGAGCAGTCCAACTCTCCAGCTGCTTCGATCATACCTCTGCATGATCAAGTCCCTCCCATGGAACTCACTGGTACTTACATTAGAACTTTTCCCTTGGTGGAACACAGCCCCCATATGCTGATGACCAAGATTTTCATCCGATACAAAATTCGATGCACGCATGGAAGACCCGCATCTACGGTACCATGGCCTTCACTCCTTGAATCCATAGCCCTTCTTGCCGTCGTGTTGTACACCGAAGTGGAGCTTCCAGTAGCTCCCGATCATACCTCCATATGATCTAGTCCCTCACGGGTCTAGGTTATGTGTATCGCATTGCCACGAACTGTTCCACCATGATCTGCTGCACCATGTCGCCTCCTGGTGACATCTCCATTGCATTCTGATCCTTGTGGAATAAACTCGAATTGTGAACCCTCCATGTGTGGCCTCTGCCAATACATCGCAGGGTCTCTTCCACCTTCGATTTTGTTCGCTCCTTTGGCAATCGACCTTCATCCACCCACTCTTGGGTCACACCTAGATGAAGCACCGCTCTAGGACAGTCCGTCGCCTAGTAGCTCCCGAAGTCCACCGACTTCACTGTAATTTGTGCACCATTGTCTAGATCCTGGGCCTCTGCCCCTACCAGCACAATCTCCGCTGCGCACCGCTTCCTTCATGGCAACTTGAATAGCAACACTGTGGCATATTCTTCAAGAGTACCCGCCTCTACGTCCTTTTGCCCAGTGCTAAGGCCTTCTGAACCCAACTTCGCCTCTGCAAATTGAGTCACCTTAGTTCCTCCATCAAATGCTCCTCCGAGATAAGGTGCATGTGCCTAGAAGCTCCCTTCGTCTTTGGCACCATGCAAGATGAGTCCACTCCGTTAGAATGAAGGACCCATGGAACAACATGATCCTACTCTTACCTTTGTAAGAGTTCATGTCCTTGACCTCTGTCTACGGAAATCATAGTGCCTCTGCTCCATGTTCCAACTTATATGCTGGCTCCCTTCATGCGGCTTGAGTACTTCGCCAAGTTACACCCAAGTTGCTTCGCTCCTCATTTTTGCATTTAGTTAATGGTGGCCCTCGTGCCCACCATTCCACGGGTCAGCCCTCCCTTTAGTCCGATCTCCACATCGACTCTAAGTGTGCCTTCATTTAAGTTGCTTTAGGTCTCTCCCCCACTTGATCTCGTAATGCATCCACCAATGCATTCTCTCAAGCGAGATCATGCGACGACTCCTCGCAATGCATCCATCAATGCATCCACCTTCATTAGCCCTGCTGCAGCTATCCTCCTCTCTTCTTCTTCTTCTTCTTCTTCTTCTTCTCCCTCTTCTTCTTCTTCTTCTTCTCTTCTCCTCCCCAACGCCCCACACATACTCTCCTCTGTTTCCACTTGCGGGAAACAGAGGTGCAGCAGCCCTAGCTGCTGCTGCTGCCTCTCCCTCTCCTCTCCATCTTCCCTCTCTTCTTCTTCTTCTTCTTCTTCTTTTCTTCTCTTCTCCCTCTTCCTCCTCTCTTCTTTTCCCTCTTCTTCTTCTTTCTTCTCTCCTCACGCCCCACCGCTCCTCTCTGTTTCTCGAAGAAATAGAGAGTGCGTGGGAGGCGGTAGGATAAAACCGAAATTTTCGGTTTTCTTTATTTTCTTTTCATTTTGCAACTTAGCAGTTTAGTCCTTGAAATTTTTATATTTACATATAGGTCCTCAAATTTACAAATAGTTTCTTATTAATAATTTTCAAAAGTGAGGGATATTACACTCTCCCCTCCTTAAAAGAAAATTTAGTCCTCTAAATTGATCATAGCTCAATCAACGAAAAGATGAGGATTATGATATCTTTATTTCCTCCTCCTGCTCTTAAATAGTTTCATCAATACAATACAATTACATAATTATCCACGAGTGACCGAAATATTCTCCTCCTTGATCCTTAATAGACGGTAACCCGACCTTCAATCAATTTCTAAAAATACTTACGCACCCTGCAGTTAATCAAGCAAGTCGTTACTTCAGAAAATACTCATTTTTGATGGTCACCCGATTCAATTGTCTATAATCAATACGAAGCCTCAATGTTCCATCCATCTTTTTAACTAACACCGGAGCACCTCATGATGAAATATTAAGCCAAATAAAATCCTCATTTAATAATCCTTGTAGTTGTTTTTCTAATTCCACTTACTGATATCATTTTGTAGAGAGGCTTAGATATTGGGATTATCCTAAAGACCAAATCAAAAGCAAAGTCACGTTTGGAGGTAATCCAAGCAAGTCATTCTGGGATACATTAGGCAAGGAGATAAATCATGTCCAATACTTTCAAAATAAAAGATTGACTAATCAACTGTACAAAAAGTGATCATTTGTTATATACCAATCCATACTGGTATGATAGGAAGATAGTCAATCCATACCAAGTATAATATCATAACTCCAAATCTCTAGGAGAACTAAATCGGCAAAAGTTCAAGTTCTCCAATAAAAATCAGACAAGAGGACCAAATTTCAAGTTCGTTATCAAAGAATCTCCAATGATCGTATTTACATATAGCACATAATGTAGTGGTCTAGGTTGAATACCCATGTGATAAGCAAAATACTACGAATCAAATCGTAGATGGGACTCATGGTCAAACAAACATTTGCATTCTTTCATAAACGTGCATAATACCTTCGACCACTAATTCAGAAGTCTTAGAATCATATTCAGTGATAGCATACACTCTGACATGGGCTAATGATTTATGAGGCAGTGACTCTTTCTTCTTGTTCAAATGGCAGTCTTTTGTTTTATGATCCAACTTTCTACAAGCAAAATAGACTCCAATCACCCGAAACACAAATTTGTTTCATAATTTAACTTATAATATACACATAATTGAGTCTTTTGTGGTGACTTCCCATTTCAAATCCAAATGTCTTGACCCTCTTATTATCACTTTCTGACTCATTTCCAATTATATTCTTATTGGAAAACTTGTCCTTATCATTCTTGCCCCTGATCTCCAAAAATTCTTTTCATTATTGCCATTAATGATCAGCCTCTCCTTCTAATATAAGGTGGCAAAAGAAATCTTTCGATCATCAAAACAATTTTGTAAACCAAATATCTTCTCTGTTTGCATCATTCATTTTTCTACCACCAATGAAATTAGGTCCACCATGCTTCCGCTGCGCCACTCTGATTCAATATCCCCCAATCCATCCTTTCATTCCCCTTAATTAATCAGAAATAAATGAAATAGGAGGACCAAATGTCCTCATCATCCCAGATTCCTAAAATGCATCAAAGAAAATTTTCCACCAATCACTAAAGTTCATTAGACCTCAATATATTTTGCACATCAACATATCAAATATTCAATAATCCTCAAACCATGCTCTGATACCACCTCTGTCACGCCCCTCAAAATATCCATGATTTTTAAAATTTTCATCACAGACCAATCCAGGATCCAAACTAACGTTTGAGGACACTGAAAAACATTCAATCAAATTCACATCCATAAAACCTATGCAGTTTATAATCATATATCACATCACTCGATAATTCACATTTATGGCAACCCAAGCCAACTTGACAAACATGAACAACACTTATAAATCCACAAGCTAAATAAATTATACAATCAGAACTCCAACTATTCACCACAAGTTCATATCATCATAAATTAGGCTTAACATTTCGAAATTCCAAATAAGAGAGATCTTCTAACACTTTTACACAGTATATCCATTTCGATTCATCAACAACATTTCATTACATACAAAATATGCTTATACAACAATAACATAACAACCAACAAGACTTGCCCATAATTCTGAATAGCTATCCACTGCCTCAGCCCAAATCAAACATCTCGAAGAGTGACACGCTGACCTGAAAGATTTATATAACAACGGAGTGAGCCAAAAATGGCTTAGCAAGTGACAAAACATATTCAGAACAAAAGGAACGGTTTCAAACGAATACGGTATCATAATGTAAGGCAGAATACAAGAATTCTCAAGGATACCATCTCATTAGATACAAAATCATATGTATCAGGTCATTCAAAACATATTTGATTCATAACAAATGGAGCATAGAGTAATTGGAGCATATCAATGGCAGATAGGACATTTCAGAACATATCAGTTCATAGCAAATGGAGTATAGAGTAATTGGAGCATATCAATGGCGTATGAAATGTTCCGGAGCATATCAACGACATATGGAACATTTCGAAACATATCAACAGTGGATGAAATATTTCAGAGCATATCAATAACAAATACCGTACAGAAGCTCAAACGTCGTCTTTGACGTTGCAAACATATCAATCTTATCCAAAGCATGTACAGAAACACATAACCAAAGCTCTGGATATCATATCAAACATACAGAAGGTGTAGTGGGATCTCAGTCAGAATGTGATTCATCCATTTCTGAATGACCACCTGACAAAAGTCTCCCACGTCTGGGAGCTCCATCCACCCACGTCTAGGTGAAGTCAAAGGGGGCCGGCAGAGCATTGCAGGCTCTAATCACATACCCACATAGCGGGCAACAAGCACATATCCTTTACCATTTCTGGCAAAGGTCCAAAATATCTCACATAACGGGACCCCACATAACGGGCAAATAGCGCATACCCTTTACCATTTCTGGCAAAGGTCCAGACAATCCCACACACCAGAGTACAAAAGGGCAGTTTCAACAATAAGTAGCATATATTGGAAGCACACGCGGAACAACAAAACGTACATGTGCCTTTTCAAGACAATATGCTGCAAGGAACAAATCTCTCACAAATGTATTCATATTAGGAATGAAATGGAAGCAAGAGTATACAGGGAATCCAAGCAATCATATTTAACTCAATTCAAATAAGAAGGTTAGAAGAATTCAATATCCAAAGGAATGAAACTAGAATAGGCACACATCGAAAGCAAATGCAGAATCATGGGTTATACATGTGCCTATAGAAGTCAATACGATATAGCTTAAACGTTACACAATAGTTTTCAAGAATGCAAATAACTTTAAGGACAAGAGCATACAAGAATTCAGAGCAGTACTATAAAGCTCAATTGAATAAGAAAGCCAAAGGATATCAATTTCCAAAGGAATGAAACCAGAATATTAGAAATCGACCAAAGCTCGATTTCTGGCGGAATACAAGAGGCACATTGAACAAATGATTCAAACTATCAATCGTGCTCCAATTGACTCAGAAATAAATCATTGGATTATACTTTCAGATAAGACAGGCTTCATATGAATTGAACTGTCCAATAGAGAGAGTTACAAATAATTTGGTAAACAAGGGTCGTAGAACAAAATCTCTGTTTGGCAGAATTCATAATGTCAGATTCAACAGATAACTAGGCAGGTGTTTGGATTCCAAATCTTTCAATCCATATATCAAAAGAAAGATCTATGAGTCTGGTTTCCAATGAAATAAGCTTTGAGTAAATCAATGTTTGCAACAGGGACTTATAAGCAGTTCAGTATCAAAGGTCAGAAATTACAACCCCTGTTTTGTAGAATCTGTAGGCTCCTTTGAAACAGAAGTTTAGGTAGACAAACTTACTCCGAATTCTTAAAATAAGCTATCAAAACAAAGGTTTATGAGTCTATATTCTGATCAAATAAGTTTCGTCCAAATCAGAGGTCAATACATGAAGTTATAGCCATAACAAAGTAGAAGGGTCAGAATATCAGAAGTTGCATAGATTCGGATCGATATGTCTAAACAAGAGATATATCAAATGCAAGGCTAGAACAATTCAAGTTCCACATATTCAAATCAAATGTAGAGATCAAATTACAGTAAGGAAAGATCAGGATACTTGCAATAGGAAAGATTAGAACAATTACAGGAGGAACGAATCGGGAACTTGCAATAAGAAATATCAAAGCAATTATAGGAGAAACGATCAGGGAACTTGCAATAAGAAATATCAAAGCAATTATAGGAGAAACGATCAGGGAACTTGCAATAAGAAATATCAAAGCAATTATAGGAGAAACGATTAGGGAACTTGCAATAAGAAATATCAAAGCAATTATAGGAGAAACGATCTGGGAACTTGCAATAAGAAATATCAAAGCAATTATAGGAGAAACGATCAGGGAACTTGCCTTTCAAAGATTTCGATCCGAAGATTCTAAGAAGGTGCTAGCCCAAATCCTTCTACTTTTCCTCCGTGTCCTCTCTCTGTTTCGTTTTGTGCTCCCGTTTTCTTCCTTTCTTCGCAACTACACCACGTGTCGAATATCGAGGCATAGTCACCTGCTCTCTCTTACTCTCATTCCTTCTTTTTCTTTCCCAAACGCAGCTGCCACAGCCGCCGCCGCTACCGCTGCCACAATCGCAGCCCCTTCCACCGCACTACCTTCCTTCCTCCCTTCTCTCGCAGACAAAAACTGCTGCATATGCAGTCGCTGCCGCTGCGGCCGCAATCCCGTCCGCAGCCCCTTTTTCTCCCTTTCCTTTCTTTTCTTTCCCAGCTGCAACTGCCGCAGTCGCAGTCGCAACCATGGCCGCAGCCACCACAACCGCAGCCTCTTCTTCCTCCGCTACTCTATTTCCTCTCCTTCTCTTCCAACTGCAGCTGCCACTGCCGCAGCTGCCACCCCTTCTCCTCTTCCTCTCTTCTTCCTCTCCTCCCCTTTCTCTTCTTCTTCCTTTCCTTCTCTTCTTTCCCCTTCTCTTCTTCCTCCTCCTTCCTTTCTTCTTCTTCTCTTCTTCTCCTTCCTCCCCTTCTTCTCCCCGACGAACAGCACCTCCTTTCCTCTGTTTCCTCCTGCAGGAAACAGAGGTGCCGCCTCTTCACCCGCTTCTACTTCTTCTCTTCTTCCTCACCATCTCTTCCTCTCCTTCTCTTCCAGCTGCAGCTTCCACTGCCGCAGCCGCAGCTCCTCCTTCCCCTTCTCTTCTTTCTCCTCTTCTTCTTCCCTCCTCCTCCCCGGCGTCACACACACCCTCTCCTCTGTTTCCTCTGCAGGAAACAGAGGTATCACAACCTCTTCTCCTGCTTCCTCTTCTTCTTCTCTTCCTCTTCTCCTTCCTCTCCTCTTCGAACGCCCCACACCTCACCTCTGTTTCCACCTGCTGGAAACAGAGGTGCTGCAGCCCTAGCTGCTGCCACCTCTCGCTCCTCTCCCTCTTCCCTCTCTTTTCCCTCTTCTTCTCCTTCTCTTCTTCTCCTCTTCCCTTTTCCTCCCCAACGCCACACACCTCCTCGCTGCAGCCCTGCTGCAGCTATCCTCCTCTCTTCTTCTTCTTCTTCTTCTTCTTCTTCTTCTTCTTCTTCTTCTCCTTCTTCTTCTTCTTCTTCTTCTCTTCTCCTCCCCAACGCCCCACACATACTCTCCTCTGTTTCCACCTGCGGGAAACAGAGGTGCAGCAGCCCTAGCTGCTGCTGCCTCTCCCTCTCCTCTCCATCTTCCCTCTCTTCTTCTTCTTCTTCTTTTCTTCTCTTCTCCCTCTTCCTCCTCTCTTCTTTTCCCTCTTCTTCTTCTTTCTTCTCTCCTCACGCCCCACCGCTCCTCTCTATTTCTCGAAGAAACAGAGAGTGCGTGGGAGGCGGTGGGATAAAACCGAAATTTTCGATTTTCTTTATTTTCTTTTCATTTTGCAACTTAGCAGTTTAGTCCTTGAAATTTTTATATTTACATATAGGTCCTCAAATTTATAAATAGTTTCTTATTAATAATTTTCAAAAGTGAGGGATATTACAACCATCCCCTTAGACTACTCTGATCTGCTGAACAAACTGTGCATTGTTCTGCCTCCTGCAAACGCACTTGCTAGATTGCGATTCCACATCAATACAACCCCCGCTACGCCACTCAAGGCCTAGCAACATGCTGAACTCGTTGCACACTTCAGCCTCCTACGGACGTATCCTTCGCATGCCAAAGAGAAAGTTTCAATGCTCCATGGCGCCGAGTTTCGGTCGCCTTGGGATGGCCGCCAACATTCCATCGTTCGCATACAAGCCCATGCATGAGTACCGAATTCTTTGAGTTAGCAATTCTCCTCACCTCTGTGAGCTTTGCACAACTCTTTCGATCGTTGAGCAACTCATTCCACCTTGCATGGTCTCATCCTTTACCAAGCGCCTCACTTGTCTTGAGCACCATCAAGTATAGTTGTCAACGTTAAGCCGTAGCTCAAACTTAGCCATCCCAACCTTTGTGCACTCTACATTCTTCCAAGCTTGCCTGTTCTCGTGGTGCCTCTTGCGCGAAGGGTTGGCCATTCCTCTGAATGCCAATCTCAGATGCCCGCTCCTCCGAGCGACTCCTTTTCCCTACATCTCCATGCCCGTTTTTCTCCAAACGGTCACGCATGTGCTGACTGCCCTCAACACAGCCCCACTAGGTCCCCCACGTTTGCATGCTAAGTATTTCTATGAGTGCTTGTCCCGCTCTGATACCATCTGTCACGGACTTAGCTGGTTTTGCCTAAGTCGTGCGGCACTCTTGCGTGTCCGTCCGCAAAGGTCAACCTCCCCGAAGCCTCCCATTGTCCCTTAGGACCAACAAAAGAGAGAACGGGTTAGAGAGAACGCCTCAATCGGGATCCACAAGCAAACATCTCCGAAAAATACTTCATAGACAATGCAAATTACAAACAAACTTTACAAGCTCTGAACAGTTGCACGACAAAGGGTAAAATGGTCTATTACAGACCGAAAATCTCTCGCACGTGTCCACATGACATAACCTTTATTTATAAGCCTAAAGAGGCCACCAACCCAACTAAAATGGGACTATCAAGCCTTCGGCCACCCCTCTACATGCTGTACAAGGCATGAACATGCCAAAAGACAGACATATATAAGCATTACATCAAACATCCTGTTTCGAAGTTTGTCCGTGACATCGCGGCCAATCCAACGCTCGAGTCGCATCTCGGCCGATCCAACTTTCGAGCCACACCTCGCCGGCCTAGTCCGTTGCCAGAGTTGCTCCACGACGATCCCCAACTTACGACTTGCGACTCGCTCCGTCGCGATCCACGACTTGCGACTCGTCTGCCCACACCCCATTCACAAACAACTGACGTGGTCACATCGCTCCGACCCCGGCACCCCTCTCGGCCCCGCCCCTAAAACATGACAAGTCAAAATCCGTATCAAGGCACTGTTTGGCACGTCCACCACGCCAACCCGCATACGTTCGACCCTCAGACAATAGTATAAAGACCTCTGGCCGGTATTCGGCCCAAGGGGAAGAAAAAGGGAACAATTTCACAAACAACTGATTTGCTCGTCGGAGGGGCCACAGTTGGGAATCACTCGACGAAGGCTTTTTTTGTAGGTAGGCGGTCGCCCCGAGCCACGAGCGCCTCGACTAGGAAATCGTCACCCCGTGAGGGAGGTCGAGCTGTCACTTATCTCTGGAACGGAGAGACGCAGCTCGACGCTGACAGCTCTCGAACCAACAAACGCTGACCAACACCCCGTCGCGAAGGCCCGACCTACCTGGGCATCCAGCTCAGCCACCATGGAACTCCCAACATCGACCCGAGGACCTAGTCGTGCTGACCCATCAGCCACGACATCTTTGTTCACCAACAAATAGTATCCTTATTTTCTAAATCTAATTGAATAAGAAGTAAAAAGATATTTAAAGGTTGAATTTCTAAAAAAAATCTCTATCCTTAATAAATTTTTGTCTTTTAACTTTCAAAATTTTCATGGAGCATCCCCTTTTGTTTGAAAGACATTTACCCGTATTTTCTTCGGATCCATTATTGGCTCTGCTTTGCATTGTCTTTCATCTCCTCTGTTTCATTGATCTTGTGTCGGTCTCATACGTGAAATATGAGGATGTTACGATGATAGTCTCATTCGTAGGGAGGATTCGACGAGATCGTCATCGTCTATTGCAGCCATCATAGATCTAATAAGATTGAGGGGGAAGGGAGATGGTACATGACGATTAGTGGGTAAAATGATCGCCCGCTTAGAGAAAACAAGAAAAAGTGCCATGTCTGAATTTATGAAATTTGGATTGCAAATTTTGAAAGATAGTTTTTTTTTAAATTCGCTCATATTTAAATAATATTAACGATGCAAATTATTATTCGTGGAGACTGCTTCGGTCTCACGATTCTCACGGGGGTCCATAAATCAGTTTCCCGACGTAGGAAGCACGTGACGCTGTATAATCCAAAGACAACCAAAGCGCTCCCCCGTCCGTCAAAAGCGACGCCCTTTGCTCGACGCCAACCTCCCTCCCTCGCTCCTCTTCCTCCTACCACCTTTCGTTATCGTCTCTTTCCTTTACCTCCTTTCCCTTTCTCCCCTTCCCTCTCTCGTCTCCTAGTAATTTCTTTCAAGAGTTTGCTCGATCAAGAGATCTGGGCGAAGAAAGAGTCAGGTCTCCGCTGCCCTTCGCCCGGTGTGTGATCTCCATTCGCGAGGTTTGCACTTCGGTTCATCTCTATTTTCTGATTTCTCGATTTGTTTGGAACCCTAGAGCTTGGTGCTGGTTGGGTTTGGGTCGAAAGTTCTTGGTCTCGATTTCGTTCTTATTCAGAAGCTACGCGTCTTGATTCGTTCTCTTTGGGCGTGGATCGCTAGGTTCGTGATGGAGAACTGGGCGGACGCCGCCAAAGAGGAGCGCACGTCGGGGGACGTGAGGATGGCAGCGGCAAATGGGGATTCGCGGGGCGGATTTGATGAGGGCGTCGAATGTGATTCTCAGGAAACTGAGGATGGATCGAAGTTTTATAAAGAAATCGAGGTCTTTGAGGAGGCCTTAGAGCCGCCGCCGCAGCATTTTCTTCCCGATTCTGGTGTGGCGACTGGAGTTGAGGATGGAGCAGCGACTGAATTAGGACTGTCCATTGAGTCGCGAGATCTACAGACCGTGGTGCATGAGAGGGAGCTTAATGAAGAAGAAATGATTGTCGAAAAGTTTTATGGTGCTGAAGTAGAAGTTCAAGAGGGAGAAGAGGAAGAAAAGTTGGACACATCAACTCAGCTGTTTCAGAGACATGAACAAGAAGATGAGAAGAAGGAAGAACAAGAAGAAGAAAACGAAGAAGTAGAAGTCATTGTTTCTGGTAAGTTGGATGCATCAATTGATTGTCAAAATATCAATCAGAATTTTCAAGAACATGTAGTGGTTGTATCTGAGGAAGGGACCAGAACTTGTGATGAATGTGACTGTGTGTGCAGCAAACCGGAAGATGTGCAAGAACCCATGTCTATTCAATCAAATTATCCTATTTCAAGTAGTGAGGCTGCAGGTGGGATGGGTGAAGTTACAAATGGATCTTCTTTTATTGTGGATGACAAGGAATTAACTGTTGGGGATGGTATTAAGGAATTTGCTGGAAACAAGTTCAAGTTCGAAGAGATCGAGAGGATGAAATTAGATAGGCCAGATGGTCTTCCTCATGAAGGTCCTGAAAATGGAGAGTCCCTTGAAGTAACTTCTGATGAGTGTGGAAAAAATAATGACACTAAATCAAATGAACAGTTTGTTCATCAAAATGGGCGACAACAGATGGACATAACAGCTCAATCAGTAGCTGTTTCTGAAGAGCCAGTAAAATTTCAGCAGCTGAAAGAAAATAGTGCTGAACCTGATGATGGTTTTGCACCAAGGAATGGACACGCTTCTGTGAAAAAAGAAGATGGCGGTGTTGCAACTAACGGACATGCTATTTTGGAAAAAGATGGATCATCCTGCTCTCATGTCCCCAATACAGCTAATGGTCCACTAAAAGAAGACAAGGCAGATATCCATGTAACCACCAAAAAACTTCAAATAGAATCTGTTGAAATTTTAAGCTGTTCAAGTTCTATAAGTGATGACAACAAGAAGAATGCTAGTCCATCACCATCACCAACACCTTCTATCCCAAATCCTGAAAATTTGGGGCATCCTGGTTTCTTGTCTCGTCCTGCTGGCCTTGGCTCCTCTGTTCCTTTATTGGAGCCTTCTGGTCGGTCTCTTCAGCAACCCAAGGCTAATGGCTCTGCTCCCTGGAGGTTATCTCAGCCTTCTGAAGAGCCACCTGCTGATGATGGAGAGGTGAATGATGAGACACATGAAAAGCTCCAAATGATCCGGGTTAAGTTTCTCCGTTTGGCTCATAGGCTTGGGCAAACACCCCACAACGTGGTAGTTGCACAGGTTTTATACAGGTTAGGTCTGGCCGAACAACTTAAGAGAAACACAAACAGACCAGGTGTATTCAGCTTTGATCGAGCTAGTGTTATGGCAGAGCAACTTGAGGCTGCTGGTCGGGAGACCTTGGACTTCTCTTGCACGATAATGGTCATTGGAAAAACAGGAGTAGGCAAGAGTGCTACCATCAATTCTATAGTTGATGAGATTAAGTTGCCAACAGATGCCTTCCAGATGGGCACAAAGAAGGTCCAAGAAGTAGTGGGCACGGTACAGGGGATCAAGGTTAGGATTATTGACACACCTGGTCTGGTCTCTTCCTGTTCAGATCAGCATCGCAATGAGAAAGTACTTCATTCTGTCAAGAGGTTCATCAATAAAACTCCTCCAGATATCGTTCTTTACTTTGATCGGTTGGACATGCAGAGTAGGGATTATGGGGATGGTCCGCTGCTACGAACCATCACCAGCATATTTGGAGCATCCATTTGGTTCAATGCAATTGTTATTCTGACACATGGTGCATCTGCTCCTCCTGAAGGTCCAAATGGTAGTCCTTTGAGTTATGAAACGTTTGTGTCTCAGCGGTCTCATGTTGTTCAGCAAGCAATTCGTCAAGCTGCTGGGGATGTACGGCTTATGAACCCTGTTTCCCTGGTAGAGAACCACTCAGCTTGTAGAATGAATAGGGCTGGCCAGAGAGTACTACCAAATGGTCAGGTTTGGAAGCCACAGTTGTTACTACTTTCATTTGCTTCCAAAATTTTGGCCGAGGCCAACATGCTTCTGAAGTTGCAGGATAGTCCTCCTGGTAAGCTGTTTGGTTCTCGTCCAAGAGTTCCTCCGTTACCTTTTCTGTTGTCCTCTCTTCTCCAGTCAAGACCCCAACTTAAATTGCCAGGAGAGCAGTTTGGTGATGATGACAACTTGGATGAAGATGTGGATGGGACATCTGATTCTGATGAGGGTTCAGATTATGATGAATTGCCGCCTTTTAAGCCTCTCACCAGATCTCAATTGGCAAAGCTGAGCAAATTACAGAAGAAGGCATATTTTGAGGAACTAGATTACAGGGAAAGGCTCTTTTATAAGAAACAGTTGAAGGAGGAGAAGAGGCACCGAAAATTTGTGAAGAAAATGGCAGATATGGCCAAGGATATGCAAGGTGGGCACGGTAATGGGGATATGGAAGAAGAAACTAGTGGCCCAGCATCTGTGCCCGTACCTATGCCAGATTATGTTCTTCCCAATTCTTTTGATTCTGATAATCCTACTCACCGATATAGGTTTCTGGATTCTTCGAACCAATGGCTTGTCAGGCCTGTGCTTGATTCCCTTGGCTGGGATCATGATATTGGTTATGAAGGCTTGAATGTGGAAAGAGTGTTTGTTATCAAAGATAAGATCCCAATGTCAGTCTCTGGCCAGCTTACAAAGGATAAGAAGGAATGTTCTCTTCAAATGGAGGTGGCAAGTTCAATCAAGCATAGTGAATCAAAAGCGACTTCATTATGCCTGGATATGCAGACTGTTGGGAAGGACATAGCCTACACTTTACGTGGTGAAATGAGTTTTAGAAATATCAGGCTTAACAACACAGCCGCAGGAGTTTCAGTTACTGTACTTGGGGATTCAGTGTCAGCTGGCCTAAAGTTTGAAGATAAGTTGATGATTAGCAAAAGATTCAGAGTTCTTCTGACCGGTGGTGCAATGGCTGGTAGAGGTGATGTAGCTTATGGAGGCCGTCTTGAGGCAACTTTAAGGGACAAGGATTATCCTATAGGACGGGCTCTTTCAACTCTTGCACTGTCTATTGTTGATTGGCATGGAGACCTCCAACTTGGCTGCAATCTTCAATCTCAGCTTCCCTTGGGCAGAGGAACTAATGTAGTCGGTCATGCTAACCTGAGCAACAAAGGAACAAGTCAATTCGGTATTCGTCTGAATAGCTCTGAACATCTTCAGATAGCTCTGCTCGCCTTTGTTCCCATATTAAGAAATGTCAACAAAATATTATTTGGTTCTTCTCAGTTTATGTAAGCTGTTGGCTATGAGAAAGGGGTAACATGAGAAGCTGTTCAGGACCTGGAAGTGACCTTAGGAATCCTCTCGTACCCCAAGGAAAAGGTTTTTGGTGGAATTTTTTTCCTTTTTTTCCTTAGAATTTTACTTTTATGTATGAAATAGAATGAATAGCCTGCTAGAATTGTCGCTTGAGGTTACTATGGTAAGATTTTTGTTTTCCTGCTGTGGCATCAATTTCCGAATTTCAAGCCTTATTTGGGTTTTCTTATTGTTTTCTCCTCTCTTTCTTTCTCTCTCAGTGCTGATTCAGATTTTAGTAATGTATAATTGAATTTGCCTTCCTTTTTTTCCTTCTGTTTCTAAATACTAGCTTTTTTTGCAAGTAAATAAATGGTGTTCTTCGTACTGTATTGTGGTTTTTTGCCAATATGTCACGCTGCCTAAATTAGCAAAATACAAGATATGTCGTATGCATAGTTATAAAATTGAGATCCGATCAAGTGGTCGGACTGCAAAAACTGGGCTGAGTGTTTTTGATGATCCACATGAAACAATAAAGGGTATGCACTGAGTGAAAATTAGGATCGGTGGAGAAAGAAAGCATTATGCCCCTCCTTCAGCTTTCTCTCCCTTCGGTTCTCATTCTCTATCTATCCACCCTTTTTACAAATTACGTTTAATTTTTATGAAATTTAAAATATCTTTTAGTGCTATACAAAATTTTAAATTAATTTATATATTTTAAAATTGATAGTGAAAATTTTCTTCCCCGACATATGACAATACAATCAATCGTCAATTTTAGCCATAATAATAATAATAATAATAATAATAATACCATCATCATCTCCTACTCCCCTTATTACTGGATCAGTTGTGAGACCAAACACAACGAACGCGTCCAACCCCATTATAGAACCACTTGCGTCGCACCTAATCCTCCTTCCCATGCCTTCAAATCTCTCCCTCCATCGTCCAACCCCATCACAACTCACCTTCACCGCCTTGCAACCGAGCGAGCCGGCGGCAATGGACTCCCGCACTTCGCTCCTTCCCCTCTTCCTCGCGTCCCTCCTCCTCCTCCTCCCACCGCCCGCACGAGCCACCATCGTGCCCGGCTCTATCGAAAGGACGACCAAGCAGCAGATCCTCGCGAGCATCCCTCCCCATGCGGCCGAGGCCTCCGTGCCCTTCCTCACCTCGCCCTCCGGCAAGTACACAGCGAGCCTCGTCCGCAGCCAGACCGCCCCAGGCGCCGGCGGCTTGGGCAACGACTTCTGCTACATCCAGGTGCAGGACACGGGCGCCGAGCGGAGCATGTGGGAGTCCGAGTGCGGCCCCGTGAGCAGCGACAACACGTGCGCCGCGGTATTCACCGCCTACGGGCTTCAGGTGTTCGACGGCAGCAACCCGGTGTGGGACACCGGGGCGCAGTCCGCCGACGACAACTTCCTGGAGACGCTGGAGCTGGTCGACCAGGGCGACATGCGCATCCGGGACAAGGACGGCGAGTTGGCGTGGAAGGCGAGCGACGACCCGCGCGCGAACCAGAACTGCGGCCTGCCCGGCTCTCCCGGTATGGCGCCGGCTGCGCCTCCATTCGCCGTGCCGATAGGCGGCGACGATCAGAATCTTCCGTTCGGGCAGCCGGCGACGAGCGTCCAGCAACAGCTGCTGCCGCCGCAGTCGAACACGATGTACGACCAGGTGCAGCCGCAGCATCCGTTCGGCGGGGCAAGCCAGGCATTCGGGTTCAACGGCCATCCGCTGGTGGACAACACGCCTTACGACAGTGGGTGCTCCGGCGGAGGAGCGGGGCGTTGGATTGGCTTTGGAGTCACCCTCCTCCTCGCCATCTTGGCTTAAAACGTTCTCTTCCGACCGTGTGTCGTCTGGAACAGTGGCGATTTGAATGTGCATTGTGCAGTGATTCTCATGGGTCATCATTAACCAAAATGTCAATGTCAATGTCAGTGTCAGGTGATAGTGTTATTGTTCTTCGTCAAGCTTATCTATTTCATCATCAGCTTCTCAAGTGACAGTCTTCTTATTGTTTCAACGTATATGCATTTCTTGAATGGTTCTCAAAATTGGTTTCCATGACTCGTCCAGTGTGTTCCATCGAAGCGTTTTGTTTACTTTCGAACCCGGCTCGAATTCCGGCCTGCTGAAACGCCTCCGACATCCACGCTCTCAGGGGAAACGGGAAACGGAACTTGCCTTCATCGAATTTGCATCTAATAACATCCACGGATCCCAAGGGAACCGGAAACTTGCCTTCGTCAAGTTACACCTAATAACATCGACGCTCTCAGGGGAAACGGGAAACGGAACTTGCCTGTCGAATTGCATCTAATAACACCCACGGATCCCAGTGGAAACGGGAACTTGCCTTCGTCGAATTGCATCTAATAACATCCACGCTCCTAGGGGAAACGGAAACTCGCCTTCGTCAAATTGCACCCAATAACATCCCTCCTAATCCGCGCTCCCAAGAATAAGAAACCGGCTCGGCTCTCCGATTCTTTCCCTATCTTCCATTTCTCCCTTTCCCTTCCTCCCCATTGGCGATCCGGCGAAACGGAATCGGCTGAAGGCTAAAGGTCATGAAGGAGTGGTCGCAGCGGTATCCCGTGGCCGAGCCCTCGGACGACTGGCGCGAGGGGTCGTGGACGGTGGATTGCTCCTGCGGCGTCACCTTCGACGACGGCGAGGAGATGGTGAGCTGCGATGAGTGCGGCGTGTGGGTCCATACCCGTTGCTCCGGCTACGTCCGCGGCGAGGCCTCCTTCGCTTGCCACTACTGCAAGGCCGCAGCCCGGAGGCTCCGCTTCGCCTCCGGGTCGGTCACCCTCCCCGACGACGCCGACGAGACCGAGGTCGCCCGGCTCCTCCCCGAGCTCCCCACCAAGATCGAACCCTGTCTGCCCGAGCGTCCGTTGCAGGCCTCCGCTTCGGCCGTCGGGCCGCACCGGCGCCGTCTCTGGGCAGGAATCCCTCTCGAGGACCGCGTCCACATGCAGGGCGTCCCCGGCGGCGACCCCTACCTCTTTGGTGATCTCTCATCGGTCTTCTCATCGCAGCTCTGGAGGTGCACGGGCTACGTACCCAAAAAGATCAATTTCCGGTACCGGGAGTTCCCTTGCTGGGAGGAGGAGGGCAAGGAGGGGGAGGAGAACGAGAATCCAGCCAATAGGGGGGCTGACGTGCAGTTTTCATTCTCAGAAAAGATTATTCCGTATATTACGGTGAAGAAGTTTGATGAGGATGCGAAGGAGGAGGAAGCGAACATCTTGTTGCGGAGTTGCAGAGCCAAGGGTGCGAGAGGACTTCAGGTGTTTGGGCAGGCGAATCTTGATAAGAAGAGGAAGGAGGAGCCCGGAGAAGCAGAGGACCACGGTGCGAAGAAGAAAGCTAGGACTTCTCCTGATAAAATTGTGGGTGATGACAAGAGAATAGATTAGTTATTGCGTGGGATGCTTCCCATTTGTTGCACAGCAGCTCAAGTGATCAAGATTTCTATCGATTCTTCTGTCTGCTTCTGCGATTGTGTAATTTCCTAGGGTCCTTTCCTTTTCTTGCTATGAGGAAATCCATGAGGAAATCCAAGTTCCACAAGGATAAGGATATCCAGATCGAAGGAGCAGTCTTTCAAGGTCTGAAAAATGGGGATCAGAAAGAAGAAATACTCTTGTAGTCCTTTTATGCAGGACAGTCAGAGGTAATGAGTTACAGCAACAAGCTCAAACATCCATCGTTTGATAATTACACAGAAATCTCATCTGTTTTGCAGATGAAACGAAGTAATACTGTGAAAATACAAGTGAAGCTTGAGACACCTGATCGGCTAAAAACTGTGAACGATGAGAGCAATTTAAAAATGAACCTTGCATCTCAAGGTGGTGTAAGCGACAGCAGAAAAGAATCAAGTATAGATCAGGTATCTTATTGGGTCATGCTAAAACTGTTAGCTATGTAGAAATTAAATGAAGCTGAAATCAATGTAACTTTTAATTTTGCTGGTTAACCATACAAGTTATTGGGATCACATACCCTATGAT
Source organism: Musa acuminata AAA Group (assembly GCF_036884655.1). Taxonomy (NCBI): domain Eukaryota; kingdom Viridiplantae; phylum Streptophyta; class Magnoliopsida; order Zingiberales; family Musaceae; genus Musa; species Musa acuminata. The sequence goes on from NC_088345.1 coordinate 11,828,816, forward strand.
AGAAGGCAAAAGACATTTCTTGTACATTTTTCCGATGCCTATATCATTCATCTATGAACAAGATAGCAAAATGAATCGATGTCATAGTTTACCAGACCATTGACATGTGAGTTTATGCTTTTCATGTAGATAAGTGAAATTGAATAAACTGTGTATTGACTGCATCTGTGGGGGAAGAAATGTGGAAGCTGTATCTAGATAAAAGATAAGAAAAGGCATGCTGGCCATAGTAAAAGCCACCCTCTCATGGATTAAGATTCAGGTGCAGTACTATAATAAATAGAGCTCTGATTAGCAGAATTTTACAGTATAAGATTTTCTTTTCTTTCTTTTTAAAGAAATGTTACATAATAAAACTATATATAAAGAGACAGATCTTCCAAAAACATGAGTTCTGATTTTCCCAGCCAACCTATGCCTAAGAACAGTCTCATAGGCCATTATCTTAGATAAAATAGGATTTTGAACAATTATAAAAAGATCAGCCAAATGATTTAGAAAGCAAATAAAGGTTTCTGATTAGGAACTATGGACCTAATCTAGAATTTTGGATTGCTTCAATATCAGAATTTCCGGTAAGACAGTTAGGGGTGCTGCCTAGGTTGGCTTAGCTCGGTTAGAGCTGTTCTCCTTGCTTGAGATAGGAATACAATGATAAGCTGAGCCATATTTAACCCTTAATAAGATCACAATGTAATTTGGATCAGATGGTTAATTTGGTATTGTCTAGCTCAATCAAAATATGGAAGAGTGATTCATTGCAAAGATCATAGATAGGTACGGAAACAATTCCAAGACCAAAAAATCCAATGTACTATAGAACATTTAATGACAAAAGCTTTGAGGATTGGTACCCAATTTATACCATCTTAGGAGTAAAAGTTGAAGAAATGATAATTTAAATTGAGTTGCGATTAATGCTTTTGAAATTGAAATGTAAAATTATGTATAGGTTATATGAACTTGAGAAATTATATCACGAAGAAAAAGCTTATGTTCGTTATTTATTAGGTGATAGATCATCAATACCATCGACTGGTGAGTCGGCACGATTGGTTTACTATCGAAGGTGCAAGTTCATCCTTGTATTCTCCTTCGTGATAATGCGGGATTGCTAACATGGTAAACTGGCATAGGAGGTCCGCAAGGGAGGTGGTTCGTCAGGGTCAATCTGGCCTTGGAGCGGTGAGACCGGGTAGAGGAACCAGGATATGCTCAGCTACAAGGTCCTCTCTTCGGACGAATGGGTTGTCCTCCGGTCGAAGGGTTGCCTCGTGGCTGTGAGGCTGTGTCCTGTCAGTAGAGTCGTCTCCTGATCGTCTGTGGTCCTGCACCGACGGACCATCAATACTGTCGTGACCCGGTTCATCTAGGACAAGGCCGACCTAGCGGCAGCGAAGTCGAGGCCTCGGATCATTGGTACTATCGACTGGTGAGTCGGTACCGTTGGTTCACTACCGAAGTTGCAGGTTCATCCTTGTGCTCTACACTGTGCTAATGTGGGAGTGCTAACGTGGCAAACCGAAGTAGGAGGTCCGCAAGGGAGGTGGTTCGCCAGGGTCGATATGGTCTTGGAGCGGTGAAACCAGGTAGAGAAACCAGGATCTACTCGATTGTGAGGTCCTCTCTACGGACGGATGGGTTGTCCTCCGATCGAAGGGTTGCCTCGTTGTCACGGCCTTAGCTGGAATTGCCTAAGGCGTGAGGCACCCTTGCGGCCAAAGACGCGAACTTAGCTTGCGTTGCCTAAGTCGCGAGTCACCCTTGCGGCAAAGACGCGAACTTAGCTTGCATTGCCTCAGTCGCGCTTCGCCCTTGTGATATTGCTCCGCAAGGATCAGCCCACTTGTAACCTCTCGCAGGTCCTGAAGGACCTGTAAAAAGAGAAAGTTGATTAGTTCGAAAGAACGAGCGGCGGACAAGTCCCGATGTCTCGCGAAAGGGGGAAGCTTTACAAGCAATTCAGCGAGCACCTTGCGTGCACAAGAGAAAAGAGGGAGAGGGGGAAAACAAGGGCTTTAGAAGGTTGAACGAACAGCTGCAAGCCCACAAATAGTCACTCACCTGGTCCCGGGCGCGACAACAAGTTCCCGTAAAGGCCACGTGCGAACTTGCGAAAGAGAGTTCAACGCTCGGTATATATCCGAAGCCCCATCCAGCCCTGTGCCACCCGAGGGGTTCAAAGGGGCTGAGATGGCTGACGTTTTGGTGAGCGGAGGCAGATTTCAGAAATCAGCCCACGGCACGCGAAAATGGAGCTGTTTTGGGGCTGTTTTGCTCGGTTCGGTGAGCTGTCGCTTTGTAACGCTGCAGCTTGTTCGAACTTACATTTTTACAAGCAAAATGACCCAAAACCAAGAGAAAACATGTTGTTAAGCAGCTGTACATGTAGGTGTGAGCGACGAACGGTTCGTTGAACGGAGTTGTTGCGAGTGCGCGACGACCGTTCGTGACATCGTGGCTGCGAGGCTGCATCCTACCAGCGGAGTCGTCTCTTGACCACCGGTGATCCTTCACAACAGGTTTGCGCTGGGGGCTTCCCGGCTCAACCCCTCCGATGCTTAAGTCAGCGAAAGACGGAGGGGGAGGAAGACAACAATATTAGCTGTGTAAATGAGAGAGTAGAGAGGCTATTGTCTGCTTGGCCCCCCTTGAAACTTAAATTAGTTTTTGTGGATGGTGAATCCTATCCCCTCGCCATCCACTTGGGGGTGGTTTTTATACCTTTCATAGGAAGTCGGCTCCCCTATGCTTGTTGGCGTCCACCAACTTTTCCAGCGGGCGGTTTGTTTGTTCCGAGGCCATCCTCTTGACCCCATGCCTTGCGAGGTTGTATCCTTGTTGGCAAGCGTCGCTTGATTTTGAACGGCGTGGATTCGCTATGTGCCGCTTCGAAGCCGACCAGCGTCGCTTTTGAGCTGAATTGCATCGCTTCAGGACACAACCGTTCCTGAATCAATCTGTGTTGTTTCGCACTGCTTTGAGATATGTGCGCTACTTTCACTGGAGTGGCACCATGTGTGATTTGAGGTGGCTGCCAACTGGGTGGTACCAAAATCTGCTCTATCATTAGGGAAAGAAGAAATAGTATCAAGATTTAATTCATCCAAGTTCAAATTTTAAAGGAACAATGAATTGTACAATATCTTTGGAAGATGTAGATTTATGGCTCTAGATTGAGGTGGTTTAGGTGTCTATGGACAGAGCTAGTGAGGGCAAATTGTATAGAAATAAATTATTTTGGTGTGTAAAAACAAGGGGGAGGATGTGTTCACAGGATTTAGAATGAAAAGCTACATAGATTTGTATCATATCGAGCATCTGAACTATCTTAGGTTGTTTAAGTTACCAAACCCCCCAAACCTGAGCTTTTCCTGGACTCAAGTTGGGTCAGGATTTCTTGCAAGCCAGCTTGATTCCTCTTTTGGACAAAACACTATTCATTGTAGGTCGTGGTTGGTTAGGATTTACCCACATTACATCTTTAAAAATAAACCCCTCTCTCAGCTTGTTTTTCTTCCTCTTAAGTTTCACCACTTTATTGTTAGATTTGAAATTCTTTTATACAATGCTGTCGGTAATACGTTTCGTTTGAATGTTTACCAGGTTCGTGGCAGAGCCATATATTGTTTTAAACAACCCAAGGATGAGAGCAATTTTGAAGGGTGTATAGACAAGCTTCTTGCTATGTTTTAATGGACTTGAGAATTCCAAAGCCTGCCACAGGTGACCTTATAAGTGGTTATTTTGCTGGATGAACATTAACGTCGGACCTAGATGATGCACTAAAACTAACCATCAAAGCAGACATAAACGGGGGAAAAAGTGAGGGGGCTGATGGCCTATCGACAGGAATGTAAATTTCTTGTCTCTTAGTTCTGCTGGAAAGTTGCATGCTGTAGGTAGCCGACGACCTGTACAGCTATTGAATTAGTTATCTGAGAATATTCGTGACCAGCAAAATAAATCCAGTTTGCCAAATCATAGAATTGTTTCAGGATGATAGAAGCGAGTGTAATGAAGTTGAAGAAGTAATAACTTCAAGAACTGGTGACCCTCAGAAGCATAATGATGGAGTGGAGGATTCAGCAGAACATAGGCTGCCTGGAGACAAGATGGTTCAAAGGGTTCTGATGAAGCTGCAAACTCAAAATCCAAAGATTTAAACGCCTTGATTCCTGGTATATTGAACTTGGCACTGGGTTTCATAAAGGAGTCTTCAACTTCACATTTGCCTGTTGTCTTGAAATTATCGGTTTTGGATGAAACATGCCTCCTGCTCCATCATCTTCAGCTGGTATGGCTAGTTAATCAACCAAGCAAACATAAGGAAAGATGACAAGTTATGTTGCCAAGACACAAAGCGGCACCAATTCCAGGTGAAGAAAATATGGGAGAGGTTTCAGAAAATTCAGCAAAAGGTCACTAAGTTAACTATTTTCTGGATTTAAAGCATCACAAAGTTAGTTGAACCTTTCATAATTTTGCCTATGAGCATATGGTACCGGATTTAAAGGAAGAATTTCCTTTTTAATTTGTGAAAGCTTTGGGCAAAGAGGTCATGAGTGATGATGTGACTTGTTCATTGTACTCTCAGGTTGATTTTGTTTAACCAAACACAACTCAAACGAATCGAGCAGAGCAATCAACCAGCTCCATGTACTCTTTGTCAAAAGGGTGAAGTACCCCTATTCTTATACAATTACCTGCTTGATGTAATTTTGCAATGAACTTTGAGTGACAAAGAGGTAACACCAAACTGAATGTAGTTACCAGTTCATCTAATCCTATTTCATCAGGCTATTAAGTTCTTTCCCTTTGTCAGCTTGCCCTACTGTTGTATCAAGGACTAAATAGCTCTCATAGAGTTCCCAGGATGCCACGTGTCTGGCAAGCTGCTGGTTTACAGCCGACCTCCGCCATTGGCAGTGTCCAGAGGAAAGGACGAAGCTTTGGTGAGTGATCCTTGTTTCATTATACCTCTATTTTAACCATATATTTAATGCCATTTCCTTTATTAACTATCAATGTATGTATCATCTTCATGCCAAGTTTAGGGTTAACCTAATGTGGTTTTAGTTCTTTCCAGGTGTTCCGAAGGAAAAACAAAGTAGATGTAATGAGAGATGTTATTCGCAATTCTCAGATTTAAATGGTGAGAACAGAGAAAGGGGTAGGATGTTAGGCCAGAAATATCAGCAGTCACCTGATCCGATGACTTGACAATAATTCTTGCTTCTGGTGAAGGTGGAAAAAGTGACCCGTTTTCCTCCTTTGAGGTTAGTGAACAGACATGGAGCTCACCTGGTGATGTTCCCTGAGTATATCTTGCTCTTTGCCTGGTAAGTTCCCTTTCTTTTTCGTTTTCATAATGACTTATTTTATGCATCCGCTGATGCAAATTGTTGATACTTATTAATCCGCAGGATTGATACTTGTGATTATGGGTAATGACAAGCACATTACTTATGAAGAGCTGTGCAATGCTGTTAGCCTGGTATGGTTTTACAACTCTGGATCTTCTTGGTGCTCATTTCACCATTCTGTTTTCCATGTGCTTTTCTCGATACAGTTTTTTTGCTCGCAGAGATTTCAGCCTCAATATTTTCATGTAATTTAATAGAGAAAAAAATAACTTTTGATATATTCATTGCTTTATTCACATCGTAAAGCACAGGATTGTCTCTGAGAAATGGCTTTTATGCGTAGCAATTTCTTGGGATGCAATGACAGTTTTCCACTTCTTGCCTCTCTGAAATTACAGGTTCATAAAGGGAAGGCACTCGCTCAATCGGAAGCTGTACAGTTTGTTTTCCGCACCGAAACAGACATAGAGCTCTGAACTTCTGATCCGTTCCGCAAGTATTCTTTTCCCTTGAAATCACTTCATCATTTTTGTAGCAGAGACTCAATCTTCATCAGCAATAGACTCAATCCATTACACAGCTACCTGATCATGATGGGGATCAGAAAAGCCACGAAGTTGCGTGTGGTTTCTCAAATCCTTTTGCAAAAGAGTTGAGGTAAGATGTGGCCGATTAAAGAAGATGCAGGTCACAGCTTTAGGCATATTTCAATAGCGACAGTGAGCGCAGGACGATGCCACCGAAGAAAGCACAAAACGGCAAATTGTTAAAGCAAAAAAGCATTCTAGTTTTTGAAGAAGGGTTCGTGGGTGAGGGAGAGAGAATTGATCGTTGCTTATCTTACTTACACCTGCCAAATCATGTGGAGGATTGTATTATCAAGGAAAAAGAAATAGTGAATGCAGATTTTACTGGCACTGATTCTGGGAGGACCGCAGAGGATCAATCCGTCTTGTATTGACAGTCTGATCCAACCGTGAGTGGTGTTCAGTACTACTTCACGCATGACATTGGTGTGCTCTACAGGCCTCGAATTAAATATGCCTCTGAAGGAGAAGAACCCAACATTCCACTGGGAAGCATATGCTAGCTAAGAAAGCGGATAGCCACGGGAAAGAATCGTCCTCGGTACATTTATCTATCCGATGATGGTCTGATGTGGAGGAAACGATCCGATTCCCGATTCCCGATTCCCGATTCCCGATTCCTTCCTCGGTGTTCCCACTATGGAGCTTGAATTAGAATCTCTCTTAGTGGACTGATCCTAACTAACCATTCATTGGTGGGATAGGAAAGGTGGTTAGAAGGATAAAGATGGGTGGCCACAACCGGAAAGAAGTGGTTCGAGTGGAAGCCAGGTCCTTCATTATATTATCAGAAAGGAAGAGCGAAAGGGTCTTTTGGATTGGTGGTGGACAGACATGACCAGGGCATTTCCGCAGCGACGCAACCCCACTACGTCACTTCACTCCCTTCAGCTCACCCTCACCTCCGTCATCCAGGTTTAATCTCTCTCAACTCCTCTGTTATATCATGTCCTTTTCGCTGGAGACAGAATATTCCGTTGGTTATCTAGTTAAATTACAGTGATGGAACTGTACGCCTTGGTAGCAGCATTGTTACGACTCCTCCTACCACTATAGGATTGATGAATGAAGTGATATGAATTAGAGTTGTGGACATTTCAACCACAAGTGATGTATGACCAAAATACCGAACAGAGTATGGAAGCTAAACTTCTGTTTCTACTACTACTACTTCGATGTTGGGGAATGGCTACAAGCAGCAGTCGCTTTCTGTTTCTCCCCACATGAGTTCACGATTCCCATGCACAAAAGTATCCACGTATCGTCTTCCTACAAGAGGAGCAAAAGAACCGGAACCCGACCAAACGACACTCCCAACTCATCCTTCAGCCATGAAACCACCACCCCTTGCAATAGAAGTAGAAGCCCCGGCAGCAGCGGTAGTACTACCTTCGTCTTCGCCGAGATGGGCTGCCGGCATCATCAAGCGGACCGTCCTCTCGGAGCTCCGGGCGCAGCGAGGGATCGCGCTTCCCCTGGTCGCCATGAACTTGACGTGGTTCGCCAAGACCGCCATCACCACCGCGTTCCTCGGCCGGCTCGGGGAGCTCGAGCTGGCCGGTGGAGCCCTTGGCTTCACCTTCGCCAACGTCACGGGCTTCTCTGTTCTAACCGGCCTCTGCGCCGCCATGGAGCCCATCTGCGGCCAGGCCTACGGCGCCAAGAACTACAAGCTCCTGCGCAAGACGCTCCTCATGGCCACGATCCTGCTACTGCTGGCCTCCCTCCCCATCTCCTTCCTGTGGCTCAACGTCGACAGGATCCTGTTGCGCTTCGGGCAACAGAGGGACATCGCCGGCCTCGCGAGGAGGTACGTCACGTACCTCCTCCCTGACCTGGCCGTGACGTCCTTCCTCTGTCCTCTCAAGGCCTATCTGAGCTCCCAGGGCGTGACCCTCCCCACCCTCTTCAGCTCGGCCATTGCGCTGGCCTTCCATGTTCCCCTCAACGTCGCGCTGTCGAAGGCGAAGGGGCTGCAGGGCGTGTCGACGGCCATCTGGTTGACGGACCTCACCGTCGTGCTCATGCTGGCGTCTTACGTGGTGGTGACCGAGAGAGCAAGGCGGCGAGAGGACAACGCAGGGGGGTGTGCGGAGGAGGGAGGGCGGCGGTGGTGGGAGCAAAGCCTGGCCGAGTGGGCCACTCTGCTCAAGCTCTCGGCCCCCTGCTGCCTGACGACGTGCCTGGAGTGGTGGTGCTACGAGATCCTGGTGCTGCTCACCGGGCGGCTCCCCGACGCCCGGCGCATGGTGTCGGTCATCGCCGTCGTGCTCAACTTCGACTACCTGCTCTACTCGGTGATGCTCTCGCTGGCGACGTGCGCGTCCACGCGGGTGTCCAACGAGCTCGGGGCGGGCAGGCCCCGCGCCGCCCGCGAGTCGGCTTACGTGTCGCTGGTCCTCAGCGTCCTCGCGGGCTTCACGGGGGGAGCGGCGATGGCGAGCGCGAGGGGGCAGTGGGGGCGCCTCTTCAGCCACGAGCCAGGGGTCGAGGACGGGGTGAGGAAGATGATGCGGCTCATGGCGCTGGTGGAGGTGGTCAACTTCCCTCTGGCGGCCTGCGGCGGAATCGTCCGGGGCACCGCCAGGCCGTGGCTAGGCATGTATGCCAGCGTCGGCGGGTTTTACCTGGTGGCGCTGCCGCTGGCGGTGGTGATGGGCTTCACGGCGAAGCTCGGCCTCGGCGGCCTGCTGCTGGGCTTCCTGGTGGGCACGTTAGCCAGCGCCGTGTTGTTGGTGGTGTTCGTGGCGTGCATCGATTGGGACGAGGAGGCCGGCAACGCACGGAGCTTGGCCGGGAAGGCTTAACGCCTTAGGAAAGCAGAGCACGACGGGACGGGAGCACAAAGAGATGAAGCAATATTAGATATCGCTGCATCTTCCTACCAAAAAAGCCAGCAAAAACATTTTGTAATCTGTCAATAAATACCCTATCCATGTTATGTTTCCTACTCTTTTCTATACTCTATAGTTCCACTACATACCATTGTAGCCTGCAGTTCAAGAGGGAAGAATTATCGAGTTATCTCCAGCCAAACAGAAAACTCTTTGACTGAACTCACATCAGAGACGGTGACACAGTGACGACTATAGATCGATGATGCCTGGAAAGCTAGATTACAACATCAAACCTTTTGACCCTGCCTTTTCATACACTGTGCATCAGTTCCCAAAGATGGACGACTACCAACAAAGTAAACAATGAAGGAGCCAAAAAAAAGAAAAGCTAGTAAATCGAAACGAATCATGCACCACACGAAGCATGGTCAACATACCCGAAGCAAGACTGGACCTACACATGTGCTAAGCATATCACTTAGCGCCAACTGTACCTCGCTTGAGCCATGCTCGCAGCTTATTAGACCTGCAAGGAGGGGGAAGAACCGAGCCAGGTTCTTTTCCAAAGAGGTATCACCCAATCCGGATATAGCTTGCAGGGTGGACACAACAACGGGTGCCCGCGCTGCGAGTTCTCGCCGTTTCGCAGAACCAACTGGGATAAGCCAGTGACTTATTGGTTGAGCACCAGTCGAAGCTTCACCAGACTGCCCCGTCGCTGTTCTAATATACACCTCCAGCACCTCGTTACAGAGGTCAACCAGGCTTGCTTCCGCTTCTAAGTTGCTATTACGGTGCCGGTCTGTGACAATGTTTTGAAGCAGAACGAGGCATGAATGGTAGGACTCGTTCTCAAGGCGTAGCAATGGAGGATCCTGCATCTGGGTCATGGAACCAAGCTCCTGTAGCTTAGATCTTAGGTCAGTGTCACTGTTTACCTTGTGTGCATGGCATGCCACGACGTGCAATGCTTCAAAAAGTATAAGTGTGTTTTTTGCTGATATTTGTGCTTTGTAAATATTATGTATTTCCATCACAGCCTGCAAATATCAAAGTCTAAGGTGAATTTTCTTGCCCAATATGCATATCGGACAATCTATTGACAATAATTTGCACAAAATCTAGTATGCTTAGTATCTCTGGAATGCAAGTGTCAGCCACTCGCTTAGCAATATTACTAGAACAATAGCAAATATCAACGTGGACTAACATATTCAGAACAAGGATCAGACAGTATAAATGCAGACGAAATTAGTGTCACCCCTACCTTCTATTTACATCTGAATCCAAAGGCTAGAAGTTCACAAGAAAACAGAGAACTCTGGTTGAACTATTAGAAGATCCATTGAAAGATAAATAGGAACGCTCCATTATGTGCTCATTGTTAGAAGGTGGTTGATGCAAGCACATGGTGGTGCTAATGACATGACTTTTGTCCTTGATGAAAAGCAGCAGAGGACACTCAAAAGATCATCACAAAGTTCGTCGGCAGGAAAATATTCATGTAGCCAATCCCATATAGTTGGGAACTGGGGACATTGTGGATTGTTGTTGATACTTAAAAGATCAATCTACGTACAGCTGGTTGCACCACAACTTGTGCAGAGAAAACATCATGCTTTAATATGATCATGTTTTTTTTTTAATCTCTAAATATGCATACATGAAAAAGGTCAACATAACATTTGTCTTGTGCATATCTACAAGAACTAAACCATCTAGTAGTCAAATTCTTTTATATATTACATATGATATGAATTATCTATAAAGGACCATTGATGCAACCAATAAAAGAATATAGATTGTTGAACTTTTGCAGGCAAACAAATAGAGCATTTCGAAACAGGGTCTACCGTACCGTACCGTACCGCCCGTACCAGTCCGATAGGTTGTCAGTACGCGGACCGCCTGTTACTCGGCACACCTGGGTGTACCGCTCGGTATACCGTACCGTACCGGTACCGAGCCCAGATCGAAATACCGATACGGTACGGTATTGCAAACCTTGTTTCGAAACATCTGAAGTTTTATAAATGAATCCTTTCTTACTTTCCATTAGAGCTGGTTAGCCTTTTTCCTCTTTCTTTTGCTTCATATTTTCTTTTCTTATGTCTTTTCCCTCATATAATCATTCCTTTCGCACACACAAGCACACGTGCACAGATGAAAACCAAGCTCTTGCAATATACCTTGAGGTAGGATAGGTAATATGTTATCCCTCTAACGAAGCTTCATTATGCATTTATATGGGATGTTTTCATGATGTCCAAAGAGGCCCAAAAACCAAGTGGCAATCAGAATAATATTGAATAAAAGACACTGACCTGAATTAAGAGAAGTTGAACAGCAGCACGACACTTGGCATCACCAATTGCAAAATACAGATTTCTTGCTCTAAGGCCTTCAAAATCATCATCTGCAGATCCTCTGGATTCACCATTATCTTGTCTCAGAGAAGAATTCCCATTTTCTGATGTGGCGCTATCAAGATAAGCTCCAGATGAAATATATGAAAAATCAGGGAGAGTAGCTTTAGCAGCTTCTTTCAAAGACAGAACCACAACTTCCCACTTGGTCTCAACAAATAGAGACCCTGCGTTGCTCATTAACCGAACAAATGCTGTAATGCCAATGCCAGCAAGACTTTGATGGGGACGCTTAATAAAACTTGTTAGCAAAGTCAAGACCTTTTCCAAAAGTGGATTTACTGTGTCATAAAATTTCACAAACAGATCCACAACTAGCTGAAGGGCCAGCTTGCATGTCTCATAAAGCCAAGCTTCTTGATCTAGCTCTGCTGTATCATTTTCTAACCCCTGTCCTTGCAAAGTTTCCCCAGAGGGATCAACGGCATGCCTTACAGAGTCAAATATAGGGAACAGGACTGAGTCAAACACTTTCTCCCACAAGGGCAATGAAAAATGATTACCATAGTTTCGTAGTGTATCAAATAGCACCTGCAAGGCACTTTGTCTGATGTCAGGTCTTAGGTCAAAGGTAAGTTCTGATAAACCTGCAAAAGCAACAAGAAAATATTTAAGACAACCCTGGTAAAAGGTTCATTTACAAGTGTCATAGGATTTTTTTGATAACCTAGAATAAGCAAAAAGGAATCTATCTCACCTGCTAAGAGTGGGAACCATAAGTGTAGGTGATCATCCTTATTGATGATCGATGGAGGATCTTGTTTTTCATCCTTTATAATGTGAGGTGAAGGCGGACCAATACTCCCAGAAGCCTCCTTGTCCTTAAATCTTGCAGAGGCACCAATGTCTCCTTCGGCAAGCTTAGCCGCACAGAACCGAAGAAAAGCAATTGCATTGAGACTAATGTCTTTGTTAAACCTACTATTAGTAAATGCAACTAGGCAATTAACACAATCTGTGAAGGTGGTAGTTTCAGTCTCAGTTATGTAGGGAAAGTAATCCCTTAAAATCTTCTCAATGACCTCAAAGGCCAGAAGTACTATATTTTTGTGATCATCATATGATGCTGTAGCAAAAACCTGCAAAATACATCATTCACTTAGTTAACTGATGGGCTTGAACATGTGAGACAACAACTAAATATTCTGAAAAAAAAATGCCATGCTAACTCCCCATCAATTTTGAAATCAATGGAAAGAAGGAAAGTACCATGAACATGCTTTTCCACCCAGACTTGACATTACTAACACGAGCCAACACCATTTGAGAGACACATCTGATGATCAGCTCTCTGATTTCAACAGCTCTGCTTTTCCTCATAACAATGACAAATGGTTTCATGAATTCATTTTGGAAGTTATAGTTGGCCAGTTCTTTTCGCTCCAAGAATTTCATAGATAGCTGGCGCAAGGAATCCATTGCAAAGATTGCAATTGAAAGGTTCTCAGAGCAGCCAATGGTAACAAAAAATTCAGACAACACATTCCAAATGCTTGACCACACAAGCCTGATACGATCCATATTGTAATGCCTGTACAAACAAAATCATTGAGATAGTGTGCTAATTTTATAGGAGAAAATTTCAAAAGCAAATTCAGGCATGGTTCTTACGTGATCTCAACTATTTTTGTCAGACTGAAAACCCGTGGATCAGATGTAGAGCGCAGTTCCTCCATTGAAACCTTACAGAGGGCTTTAACAAAATCTATTATTGCCTCACTATTTAGCTTTTCACTTCGTATAAATACTCTATTCACTTCGGCAATCCCAACTTGTTCCAACAAATTCAAGTTCGAAATTAAGTTATTCATTTGCTCAGATGTAACAGCTCCGGATGCATGGCCACCAACCCCAGCACTGTCATAGGTACCTCTTCTGGCAACTATAGATGAAGGTCCTTTTTTCTTCAATACAGGAAGAATTGATGACTTGGCTTGTTTAGATTTATCAACTTCAGTCTGTTGTATTGTGAAAAAAGTAGCATCTGGGGGAGCTCCCTCTCCCAGAAGATGCAAGTGTTCAAATCGAGAAACACATGTCAAAATGTGTTCCCAAGCTTCTTGAAGGTAGTTACCATCTTCATCGGCAATGTGTAAAAGTGCCTGGAATAATTTTACAAGAAACAAAATTCTGTTTAAGAATCTTCTTAACCGAAGCATTTACTCGACAAAGCCATTGAAATCACAGTCAATTGCATCAATAAATTTCAGAATTCATGAGAAAAAAACAAAGACATGTATTCCTACTTTCACATAAAATCACCAAAAGTAATGGCCTGAATGTCCAGGAACTAGTCTCTAGATTTTCTTTCTTCCAGTTTGCTGTGAATACTGCATCAAATAGCGGTGCAACAAAATACTCATGTTAGCATGGTGGTACTAGCAACAGACAGGCTCCAGTAAGGTGACATATTATTTAACAGATAATCGCTACTAGAGAACTAACAATTATTTGTAGCTTTGAGAGTTTCAATTACAATTTCAAATAAGCAAGTACCATGTGGGAAGTGCCTAGATGTATAAGAGGTTCCTGCTACAGTTAATATGATAACCCACAATTTCGCAGATCTCACAGATGACCCTAGATGTAGTTATATGATCTTCTCCATCAACCAACAACAAAGATTTTGGAACCAATAGACAACAGCAGAACGCATCATTTATATGGTTGTTCTCATAAGTTGCGGCTCTAATGGTTTGTTGCTGCTGTTGTTGTCATTTATGTTGCTATTGTCGTTGTTGTGTGTAAAGAATCTGTAGGAAAATTAAAGAAGATGTGGGATTCAACAAAACATAGATATAATCAGTGAAATGCTACTAAATAAATATCAACATCTTGATTATGACCCAGTCATGAAGCTGACTGATGATGAGAAAAGTTTAAGTTGTCGACAAGGAAAACAAATGACAGGCAAAGAAATAGGAAGGCCCTTATTCTTTATAATCATCACCGTCTCAGATTGAAATTTGTGGACTCTTAAAAAATGTGTGCCCTTGTTCTAAAAAACTTATCATAATAACTGAGCAGCAACACGTGCTGTATACAATTAGAACACTGGAAATGCCTACAACAGAAAGGAAGTACTTATGAACTCTGCTTTCAACTTGATGACTGCAACCTAAAGATATGTAATATCGAAACTACAAGATTTTTCTGATAGTTTTGTAAAACTTTTTCAAAGATTTTCGCATTTCCTGAAGCTAACCTAAACAAAACCATAAGAATATATGGTTAACACTTAGATGCAAACCATGATAAATAAACATCATTAGACATCAAGGGCAACAACCTCAGAAATGCATCAAGGCATTATCTTTAAACTGAAAGTACATAAAGATAAGAGAAAAGTATCAAAAATGTGAAATATTTATACACAAATGAGGTCAACGCAAACCTTAATAGCATCTATATTTTTCTGCTTGATATCGGCTGCTGAATGAAGGGACGTAAACTTTGCAAGTGACGTAACAAATGCATCTCTTTGTGTCTTCATAGACATCACTGCTGTAACATGAACTGCACTACGAAATCCTTCAAGGCATAATGATATCACAGTTTCATCATCACTCTGGTCAACAGGAACACTAAAGGCAGCTAACATCGGAGCCCAGCACACCTCAATCATAAACCTCAAAATTACCACATCTGTTGCAGAGTAATATATTGACCTAAAAGACAAAGTGTAAGCAACTTCAACTGCACATGTCCTATATAATACTACAATGTTAAATGTGGTCTTAGAGTGGCAAAATATAGGTGTAGACAATAAAAGTTGTGATTGGTTTTTATTTTGGCACTTACTCAGATTTGTGAGCTTTTTCTTTAAACTGCTCTTGCATATGCCTGATCATATCATCGCTAGTCTCTGTTGGTGAATCTCGCTTGCGTATCACAATGTTCAAAATGCTATCTAAGCCTAGAATTCTGTTCGAATTTGAAGATTGTATCTGTTGAAGGGCCAAATTATCCTCTTTCATCTTGATTTCATTCTTGGAAATTCTGTCAAATAGGGATCTCAAGAATTCTTCAGGCAGATCCTTTCCATCATCTATACCTCGGTTGTTTCTTATGAAGTCATCCGGTGACATCTGCATCAACAACAATATTAATATTATGACCACATAACTTACCAACAATTTAAGCAAATAATGAGCCTTTGCAAATCAAGAACAAACCTTGTTTTTCACCATTGGATTATGAGCATCCGTATTGAGCAATATTACAGAGTAAGCAAGAACATAAGCTGTATCTGCACTTGTAAAAGCTTTAGGATTGCACTTACAATAGCGTTCAGCAAATTTTTCCATGATGCGATCAATCTTTTGTGCTTCACCAGGCAATCTAAAACCTTTTAGGAAGCACCTAATTGCTTCATCAAACTCCATTCCTTGAAAATCAAATGAATCCACATATGCATGCATGACTTTCAGGGATAAATCTTCTCTCTCTCCTAAATAATCACCGATCAGAGTCTTGTTCAAGCCTGATGCACTTCTAAGAAAAGCAGCTATGTCAGCAGGCACATCACCCACCTTCTTTGCATTTATAAGAAATTCAATCCCTTTCTTAGGTTTCTGATTAAAAAGCGAAATCCCTTCCTGTAATTTATACTTACATTAGATCATAAAAGAACAACTAAACAACGTAGTTTTCATGAAACTAAACTCATGTCGGAAAATTACCTGAAGTTCTAGCTTGTATGCCCTACGCTGCTCAATAGATGCAACTTCTGATGTTCCATTTGGGGTATCAGAATTAGAATCACTTACTTCAGCCGTCTCATCACCATTGCCATTTGCCAAAGTAAGTTCATTACTGTCACCACTGCCATCAATTGTTTCTGTTTTTTGAGACTGAGGATCAGGAATTCTCAACTGTTTGTTCATCCAATCTCCCATTGACCTCAAAATTGCCACTAAACACTTCATAGCTTCGAATTTCATCGTAGTATCTTGTGGTGGTATCAGTGTTGTAGGAGCCCCTGGGGGAGGTCCTTGAGCAGTTTTTAACAGACCATTTACCATCCTAATGAAACAAAGAAGCTTGATATGATACAAATGTTTAACAGCATTTGAAAGTTTAAACCTAGAATGGTGATTACTATGGTATTCCATAAATGAAGGGTATCCAGCATTGCAAATGTTAGCTGATTTCCCAAACGTGTCAAAAAGAAGCAAACGTACCTTTCAAAAATATTTGAAGAGTGGACGTCGCAATCATAATTAATGAATATGTCCACCAGGATTTGAGAATCTACACACAGCTTCTCGAAGAAACAAAGCACAATCATCTTCTGCTGGAAATTTGGTTGAGCAACATTTTCCAAAACTCTAAGTACAATCATTGGGAAAAACACTCCAATCTCTGCCTTTAATCCTGGTCTAAATCTTGATACTAAGCTCATAAAAATAGAACAGGACAGCTGAAAAACAATCAAATGGGCTGAAGCACTGTTCTTCAATAGAGATAGACATAGATACTGCTTAATAGCGCCTAGAAACCTGCTTGATTGAAAGGAGTTCATCAGATCCAGGCATGTAGGTCCAGTATGATATGATATTCAAACAAGTTATGTGAGTTTGAGTTTGACAGACAAGAAAAGAGTCAGCAGCAATATTGATATTCAATTACAAATAAGTGAATTATTGATGCTAATTAGGTTATCTACAAGCATGTAACAATATCAACAGAAACATGACCTCAAAAATATAAATTGTTGATGTTGTATTTGAATCTGAAAGTTGAGATTAACCTTCAGCCATATAAATTCCTTAGTCTTTTCAGACAGGAAGCAGGTTATTCAGATTGGAGGCTGCTTTAAGAACCAACATACTTTTTAAACACAAAACTGAAATCACTTGGAATGCCACACGAGTAAGAGAACTTAAAAAAAGGCTTTGGAAAACTTCTTCTAGGGCAGGTGATGAAGTAAAATTGCAGCCTAAGATTTGTAACTGGATCTTGGTCCACTTTTGCATTGGGCTATTTCAATTTATGATTCTGCATCATGAGGATCCAAGGTTAATGGCATGATTTGGGGTAAAACCTATTACTTATTAACCAAGTACATCAGGGATAAAATAAACAAACAGGAGAAAGGGAGTAACATATGAAGACCTGGAGCATGCAAAACTCTATGTTTCTATTCTATCTGAGAAACACTTCAACCTTCTTGGTCCCCTTTTGCTTCCCAGCTGATTCCTACTCTTTTGCAAGTAACCATAATCAGACGTAGATTTATAAAAGACAACAAAATAATTTGAGTGGATGCCTTTCCAAAGCATCTTAGTGATATGAAAATACACCTATACCTCCTAGAAATTAAACCTAGACCAAGAGGAAGCCTGGCTACACCATTTCATTACTGCTACAGAGATCCCTTCCCCAGGCAGTGATGTGACAATCAGTTTTTCTCCATTAATGCTCATCTAAGCTACAGTTGAAAGTCAAAGAAGAAACAAACAAAAGCAACCTGCTAAAGGTGGTATGAGCAAGTTGTCAGGGGTAATAGGTCATAATACCATGCCAACACATGGTGCATGCTGAACTGCACGGGTTGGCACCACCAACATTGTTATTTATGCTTCAAATGATAAGAAGGCTCTAATAACATTGGTAATGATTGTTTTGGGTTATCATGAGATAGTAAAGTTCTTTTGGTTTAGTTTTTCCTGAAAATAAGACATTTACAGTTAGATCTGTGCTCAAAGATAGCAATTCTTTTCTAAGTTAAATAAGAAGGCAGTATACGAAAGAAAGTATTATAGATAACAAAGGAAAGAAGGAAAATAAGGTAAAGAAATATCATAAAACAAAAAAAGGCAGGTGGCATCAATACTTAAACTTCTCAATCAGTTTCTCACCATGCTTTGTTTTCTCAATCACTCAATTTGACTAAAAGCAACTGAAACTCTACCTCACCTAAATAGTAGTTCTATAAGGTTAGGAGCAAAACAAAAAATGAATATCAATCGTGGAGTCGCCATCAGTAAACTCTTAAATGATGAATTCAAAAGGAGCATATTTGATAATTTTTTAAAATCCACCAACCATAACATGATGAAATCCATCGGACATGGCTTAAAAATATGAAATATTAAGCTAGCTTAATAGACTCAAACATAGAGCTCTTGATGACTCAAAGTAGCTTAAGTCTTAACCTAGATTGACCTGACATATCCAGAAAAATTTGATCATCTCAAAAAGTTGTTTAGCACTCCATCCGAAAATGACAATTCAAGTTTTCAAACAAAAATGTGTGTCGCCCACCAGTGTGATACCAATTAATCTCTGTGCAGCTAACGAAAACATGGGGAATTGATGAATCAAAACTGGAAACAAAATTTGCGGTATAAATTGGGATATGAAATGATGCAACAATGAGCAAGCAAGTACCTCTCACTAGTCCGGAACACGGCTCCAGCATTTTCTAGCAAGATCTTGAGCAACTCCAAGGCCACAATCTTTCC